>NC_046333.1:83931478-84231478 GCF_000738735.6 Corvus cornix cornix
CAGGTGGGCACACTTAAGAAACACTGCACTATGAACTGGCATCAACGTTCTCATAGCTGAGATAAATCCAAAGAAAAGCAGGCTTCCTTAGTCTTAGTTTGGACAAAAATGTTGGCTTAAAGCGAAGAAAAGCTTTTCCCCTGACCCCATTAATAAAGTTCACTCAGAGGTTTAGAATAAAAAGGCCAGCAGAAAATAGTAGTGGGTTTCACCACAGTGTTTTCTGCAACCAGTGGAATTTTTAATTGAGCAAATACTTAAATGCATCCTAAAAATGCATACCACTGGACATCAAAAGGTGCCCCTCCAGCTACTACCCCACCCCCCATTTCAGTGGTCTGAAGAAGCACCTGAGTGCATTTCACACACAAACATACACACACACTTCCCAAGACAGATCTGAGCTGGTCTAAGCAGAAGTTATACCTAGAAATCTGGCCTCATATAGCACGGTCACCTCCCTAACCACACGTAGAGAGGCACAGCAAAAGGGAGCGACAGCAGGTTCCCACCCAGAGTGACACTACCCGGGAGCCCCTCAGTTTGCCTGCTGCCACTGCTACGCACGCCCAGGGAAGCTGACAGTGCCTCATAGTCTAGAGGGACATCTGCTAGTTTGGGGCTGTCAGAAAACAAATTCCCAGCGCAACACTCTGGTGCTGCTGGCAGAAGCAGTGCATGACCCAGCTATGCCTCTCCTCTGCCAGCTGGGAACTCCCTGCCTTGGAAGGATACCTTTGCCAGAAAGATCCAGATACTTTTTGCCCATTTACATCCCAAGCACAGATGAGAACATGACCAAAGATTTCTAAAAAATCTTTGTGACAATTCTTGCTGGAGTCATTTAAGCTCTCGCAAGACAGAGGGCTGCAAACACTTGTTTTATTCACAGAGTGCACACTATACACTTCAGCAGAACTGAGATGCAGAGATCCATTTTGCATTTAGGCAATACTTTTGGACTACGTAGTAAAAAACACAGGAATGAGCTACTGAAATCCAGGTGTGGCTGTATGTGAGGATAAAAGCCAACTCACACAGTGTTAGGAGAGGGGATAGTTTGATTAACAAAACAAAGGAAAACCATGGAAGCACCACAAGATCTTTAATATGTAGCCAGGGCAAACAAGACCTACTTTAAAAACAAATAACCTCCAAGTGAAGAAAATAGATCAGACTATAACATGGTAAAATGATCACCGGAGGCAAGCGTCAGGGTCTGCTGCTCTATCCGTTTACTGTTCGCAGTAAGGCTACCAAAGAGCACTCTTCAGGCTCTGCTGTTTGCTCTACACTGTGCAGGATTCTAACAAGAGTCCAGTGTTGGAGAAAGAAAACCCAAGCAGCTCTGATATTAACATATACCCGTACAAAGGTAGCCAGAGGAATATGGCTCTGGAGTAGCTCTCCTTCTTATGCTGCACTGAGAGGTTAAGCCCTGCAGGAAGACTAACAGCATGGGAAGAGCATCCTGCTTACCTCCTGCACCCTGCCTCAGCCCCAAAACAATCGTCAAGCACAGTCAGAGCTCTCATTTAAAGTTTCAAGTGTATTTCCCCTTTTCCAAGCAGGTGTTCTAATCTCCATGTGTTTGTGGTGGTTTTTTTTTAACCTGTCCTCATAACTCACTCCCTTTAATCCCAGGATTAGCCTTGTTGCCCTTCTCTGTACCTTTTCTAGAGCTGTAAGTACAACTACTAGCCTCAAAACACAGGAATAGATGGAGCTGGAGTATTAATGCATCCTTGCTACGCATCCCGCAACATCTCCGTTAAAACACATAAGCACCTTTACAAGGCAAAACAATTTCAGCTGTCTCTTAGAAGCACAACTTAAGGTGGCAGACGCTCACATCCCTTCTATCCTGCCCTCTCTTGCTTCACCCCAAACCCAAATTCATTCTGCCTTAGTGAAGGGAAAAGCAAACCACCTTCTTTGGGTCTGTTTTAGAAAACCTGATCAATGCTGCTTTGACATACCAGCAACACATGTTCCCATTTCAACAAATGGGAGCATTTCAGGCAGACCACCACTTCAGATGGAGTGGGGCTCCTGGCTGCTGAATCAGCACTTTCCATCCTGCTGGCAATACAGAGTTATGTGACGCTTCAAAGGAAAGCGGGGAAAAGGGGGAAACGGGTGGGAGGGGGCGCTGGCACTTAAGCAACAGAAGCGGGCAAGAGGATTGTGCAGGAGTTCATCTGCCAAACCAATTAACTGCAAACTGTTCTTATAAAGATGCCACGGTTTCAGCCCCGGTTTGCAGTACCACAGTTATACAATGAGAGCCATGCGTGCGCGGCTCTCCCCGGCGGGGAGCTGGGGCAGGAGAAGCCCCGCACTTCCCCCAGGGAGGGTCTCCCGGGCTATCCACAGGCTCTCGGCACGGCGGGGGCGCGGCAGGGCCGCTCTTCGCGGGCACACGGCCGCCCGGCTTGCCGCCGCACATCCCCACCGCGGATGAGCAGGAAGGTGGCAGCACTCCGGGGTGGCATTTCTGCGAACTACCCATCCGCCAGCTCTCCCGCAACGATGAACGCAGCGCGGGGAACACCGGGGAGTTTGGGCGGCAGCAGCACCACCAGCAGCTGGCGGGGCAGGTCTTCGCTCTCCTCCAGCGCGGGGCGACGGGAAAGCCCGGCACCGCCGGGGCGAGGCGCGCAGCAGGCGAGCAAACAAAACGCGGCAAGGAAGCCCCGAGACGGGGGAAAAGGGCCGATCCCCGGAGCCCCGCGGCCGCGGGCCGAACGCCGTCCGACCCCGGGGGCTCCGCGCCGGGCGGCGCGGTGCGCGGGGGGCGCTCCCCGCGGGCACTGGGGGGGGCTCGCCGGCGGCCCCAGGAAAAGGAAGTTTGCTCTCCTCCTCCTCCCACCGGCCTCCGCCACCGAGGAGCCGGCGAGCCCTCACCCACCCCGGCCCGGCCTCCCCCCGCTGCGGCTCCCCAGAGGCAGCAGCAGCCGCCGCCCCCCTGCGCACCCCGCGCCGTCCCCCGGCCCCTTACCTGCTGGGCGGGCGGGCGGCCGGCACCGTCCCCGCCGGGCGCCACGCACCCGCCAAGTTTGGGGCGGGCGCAGGGGGTCGGGGGAAGGGTCGTGCGCGGCGGTGGCGGGGACAGGAGCGCGGGCGGGGAGGGGGATCCTCCGGGCGGCGGGGCGGAGTGGGGCGCGGGCGGGGGAGAGCGAGCTCTCGGAGCCACGCGCCTCAAAACCAACAATAACAAAAGAAAAAAATTAAACTGAAAAAAATTAAATTAAAAATCAAATATATATTAAAAAAAAAAAAAGGCAATTAAACAAGTTAAAAAAAAAAAAAGAAAAAACAGGCAAAACACACCCAACACGAACGGGGACGTTCGCGCCTCTGCAAGGCGTCCCCGGGCTGCGGGAGGGATCTGCGGAGAAAACTTCTGCCCGCCTGTCCGCGCTGCTGCCGCCGGCTCCGGTGCTAACGGCGCCCGCCGCGCTCTCCCCTCGCGCCCAGCTGACTCCCGGCGGCCCCGCCCCGCTCCCGCCTCGGCCCCGCCCCGCTCCCGCCCCCGCCGCACGCAGCCGCAGCCCCGGCCCGCGCCTCGCCGAGGGCGGGGGGTGGCCGGCAGTGCGGGCGGCCGCGGGCGCTGCGGGCGCGGTGCCTCTGCCCGCCCTCCCGCGTCCCGGGGCGAGCGGGGCTGGAGGCGGCAGATCTCTGAGCTGTGGCGGGTCTCCTGCCCTCTAACAAAAGTTCACCCGCAGGTAGCACCGGCGCGTGCTTGTCTTGGGAAGGGCTGTTTTTTCTTTAAAATAAAACCAACAGAGCATCTGCACACGCGAGGCATTTGTCCTTGGATTTTTTTCTTTAACCTTATCGGTCCTGTTTTCACATTTTTCCCCGCGAAACTGCGCAGGGAAAGTGCCCTAGCTCCCTTTCCTGCTCTCCAGACAGCACGGAGCAGGCTCCCGGCGTGGGCCAACAGTGGGCTGTTCAGAGCTCCTCCGTACTGCCAAGCGCCCTGCTCTCCCGGGATCCTCAGGCTGCCACTAGCACTCCTACAGACGGCTGCTGCGAACTTGTGTGCATTGGGACCTTTGGTATCTCACCCCGGTAGCTCCGAGCCATCCTATCTGCAAGTACCTTGCAAATAACTCGGACTGTGGACAAGCTCTTTTAAGGGAAGCGAAGCTGCACGCTTCCCTAAGAGCTACTGTTTAAAGCTTACAGACTTCCAACAAGAGCTGTCACACTCCGTGAAGAGAGGAAAATTCACTTCGCTAGACGCAAAAACACTTCTCATAAGAAAGTGGTCAGCCCTGGAAAAGGAAATTGAGCCCAAAGAGAAGTGAGAGAAATCTCTGGGCTTCTCCTCCTAAGACAGATGCATGTACACTAATGGGTGTATTGTGGCTAAGCGGCCGAGCTGAATATATTTTGAAATGTAACAGGATACCTTCTCTGCTCTTGCTCTTTCTTTTTCCGTGGCTCTTCTTTACTGTATTTAAAGGAATGTTTTTCTTATCAGCCCGCCCCTCCTGTCCCCGTGTTTCCAGCCATGCTCTGGTCTCTCTCTGTTCTCACCACTCGCTCTCCCTGTACAAGTCCTCAAATAATCTCTCCAGCTTCCTTGTGTGTGTCACCTCAGCCTCTTGAACACACATGCCACTCTGCTGCCTGCTCGCTGCTCACCCTGCTCTCGCCACCAGCCCCCCGGCCTCTTCTCGGCACTGCGCTTCCCTCGGCCGTCTCCACTTGATGCAGTGGCTGAGCGCTGCTCTTCAGTCTGTCAGCACCGCTGCCGCCCGTCCTGTCCTGTCCTGACCCAGTCCATAGGGACCTTGCTTTGTGGGCCGTCGCTTCTCAGCCCCGTTCAGCCCTCTCTTCCTACCCCCGGGCTGGTCTGCCCTGACTTGCTGTGAGCCGCTATCCACCCTGACCTTGCGTTTTGTGGGTCCAGCCTCAGAGTGCTGGTGCCTTACCAAAGGAGAACCTGTCTCCTGTCCAGATTATTTAGTGAAAAAGCGAATGCAGGTGGTACCAGATTCCTGCTTGGGATTACTCCAGAGGCAAGGAGGCACCTACTCCCTGCTAGACCCCAGGTGGATGGACTAGCATTGCTGGCATCACAGTCCCACATGCTTATCTAAGAAACTTTCTGCACATGAAGATCCAGCCCAGATTGGAAGGGAACTCCAAAAATCACCTGGTCCAGCTTTTTATGGGAAAGGGATGAGGTTGTCACCCTGTCCAATCAGATCTTGAATCCCTCCAGTTGTGGGGACTCCACCCCATCCCTGGGGATGATTTTCCAGTGGGTAATTGTTCTAACTGTAAAACAATTTCTTTTTTTTCAGTGAATCAAAATTAAGATGAAACCTCTCTTTGTGCAACTTGTACCTGTTGCTGCTTGCCTGCTCCCTATGTCTCCCTGTGAAGAGAGAATCTCCATCTTTTTTGCAGCCGTACATGTACCTGTATGATTTGACCAGGGTTTGGGCAATAGGTGTCCAATTCTTGCTGCTTTCGCAGAATCCGCTGCTGTGGGCATGGCCAAGGACTTTGACACACGCCTCTTCTACACACTGTTGAATGTTATTTGCCCCCGGCACATTCCTTAGCTGCACAATGCAACAGTTATACTTTGTCATCTGTAGTATTTCCACCCTAGAATATCAATTTACAGCCCTGCATTACAGCCTGTCCTCAAAAAGCAAGAAGTGAAAGGAGAGAAGTTATATAACTGGTCTGGTGCTGCAGAGCCAGCCAGCCACCAGCAGGATTGCATTGCAGGGATTCCCGCCTTCCAAAACATCCCCTTCTTCCCCAAAAGTCCTGCTACCTCAACCTCTAAGGCAATTTACACGCTTCGTCTTAAAACCAGACCACCTTTATGACTGTGGTGCTCTGCATCCACCACTGGAGGGAAACTGGAGGGATAAAGCTCAGGTATTTTGGAAGCATCACGCAGGCAGCCACCTGGCTGCCTTCCAGTTTGCTCTTCCTTTGAGTGTGCTCACTGTTTCTCATATATAAGACTGCTGATCCATCAGTTAATCATATTGAGTAAGTACCTAAAATTAACTTTTAAATTATTAATGCATGAGAACATATCCGTTTGCCATGTACATTATTTTAAAGGATTACAGTGTGTACACTGAGTGCCATTAACATTACATTTTGAAGCCAGTAAATTGACTTGTATGGAAATCAGAAGAGTTGATGGATTCCTCTAAAGATGCCTTTGACAATGATAAAATGTTCAATTGAATTATTACTAAGCATGTGTCTATACTTAAATTTCTTTCTAATACATACAAAAATAAATGGCTGCTCAAGTCTTATTAGTATAATATTTTTCATTTTGTGGTGGGTTAAAAAAAATAGATACACATGAGTATTGAAAATACTCATCTGACAAATAAAAACACCAGGAAAGATATGTTTAGTTTCCTAGACTACAGCTGTATCGTTCAAGACAAAACTGTACTGTCATAAGGTTTTTTATCCAAAATAGCACCACTAAAATGGTTAAGTGGAGAAGTAGCAATGCATCTTTTCAGTGGCAGTGAAGTACATGCTTATCTTTTCCCTTAAATAACTTATCTCTGGTAACACCCTACACGATGCTGTACCATGAAAATAACAACCTAAAATGCTGATATTTTCTCTAAGAATAAAAGATTGTCATTTTCTGCAAGAAAAAGCACACAAGAAATAATGTTGGCAATAATGTACTCTGACTATGTAAACATTATTCCTGCTCAAGGACAGTCTAAAAAGTAAAGGCAAACATTGGTGCAAAAGCCTTGATGCCTTCAGGACTTTGTGCCCAGGAGAAGTTTGTCCCAGCTCCCTGTTTTCTTCTTCTTTGTAGTGGTTAAGGTTTGGGCTAGAGAAGATAAATTCCTCTGACCCATGACGGAAGAAGAAGATGGAAGAACTAATGAGACTGCCTGGCTGTGCTCAAGGGTATCCAGGCCACTGGGGGTGAAGAGGACAGAACATGCAGTCCCCTCCTAGATGGAGAGGGTCTTGCTGCTCTGCAGCTTCCAAGCTCAGAGCCTGTGGTACACTTGGACTTAGGGTATCAGTTTATTCTCTAATGTACTTCCTCAAGATATCCAGAAAGCCCAGAAAATACTCTTTTTTGCCATTTGTACTCCTCAGAGACTTGCATTAACGTAAGTGTCTCATGTGTTAAGGGTTCAAAACCAGGTCCAAAATATAAGCAGAATATAGGCATTCTCTGCCTATTTAGCACTACATTTAAGACTCAATAACTAATAATAAATGGCTGTTGGAGTTCGAATACTGTGGACTTGGTTTTCTTTCTGCAAAGACTTGAACTCTGCAGGGTGACTTTTCATTTTGGAACTTAGCCAAAGGACACTAAGCTCTACAATTCAGTTAGTTCCAAGAGAGAAAAAGGTCATTTAAAAGTTTTATTAAATAGACTAATGAAAACTGTCTAGTAGATATGAAGTTTTCTTTAGAAACATTATTATATTTCATATATATACTGAGAACAGGCATAATTTTCTTTTCTATTACGTTGATTTAGGAAATGAAAATCCAGTAGCAGAAGATCTGAAGAGGAGAGATCAGAATCTGGCCACTGCTTTCACTCTCAAAGGAACTTTCATGAAAGCATTATATGAAAGTCGGCATTAAGCATGATCTTTAACTAGTAGAATGCACTGATAAAAGAATCCAGCGATCTAAAAAGGGTCAACTTGGTCATTATTGCCTAGTAGGTATATAAGCAAAAGTGCTGACCAACCTTTGAAATGATAATAAGTTTCTTTTGTCATGGACAAAGCTTTTCACCTTAAATAGACAGGAAGTCTTCTAACACAGTAGAATTTTAATAAAGCTTAATCTGGAACAAAACCAACTCAAAATTATTTCTGTTTCTTTTACTATAAATGAAGCAAAGGCTTAAAATATTTTTAAAAGCTGTCCAGAAAAAAAATAAGTCTTTTTAACATCAAGATGGAAGGGGGGAAAACATTTTCCTTCCTTTCTGTCTACATACTTCTTTTCCATTGTGTTTATTCTATCACTCAATATATGGTGGAGATTGTAAGCTGAAAGGGGAAATGAAAGCACTAAGAAAAAAACCTAACATTTGTAAAAAGACTCACTAAATATAGCTCTATGAGCTAAAGGATACAAATTGATTTTCAGTATTCACCAAAAGACTGAAAAGACTGAAATTTTCAAAACTTTACATGTTTTCTACCAAGTATTCACTCCATTCTGGTTTTTAACTGATTCAGCAAGAACTTCATCAAATACATTAGTTTTAGATGTTTAGAGACTTCATCTTCTGCCCAGTTGTTATCAAGAGGATTTCCTAATATCAGTTGAGTATAGAAAAGACTTTTTCTGTAGTCTATGTCTAAAGACTAGCGACAGAAAAAGAAAAGCTATGGCATGACCATAACTGAATAAACTCACTGTGTTCATAGACCACATTGTGGAGATCTACTTTTTGTTGCTAGGTAAGTTATATCTCTATTTACAGCTTTTTCAAAAGGCTGAATAGTCAGAGACATTTTGTAATTTGAGATGGAGTCCTAAGCTCCAGTGAGAGAGATGTGCTCTTCCTGGACTGTACAAAATAGAGCAGTTACACAAGGTGGTGTAGAGGAGAGGGGAATTTTAAGCGATACTGATCATTCAAACAGAAACTACATTAAAAAGATGAATACATTCAGCCCACCCTTCTACAAAAACACATCTGTTCCCACTGCTAGCTCCACAATTAACACACAGACTGATTCAACACTAAGAATTATAAATTGCTGTATTCTCTCAGTTCCAATGAAGTGATGAAGAAAATAGGTACTTTTGGACATCAAAGGTGTTAAATGAAATGACACCTTAAAAGAATTTACTTTCCCCAAATCAAAGTCAGCTACTTTCCTGATGCATAATAAGTTTTCAACTAGGATGCCAAATAACACTAGAAGAAAAATTCAAAATTATACTGCAATAGGAGGAGATTCAGTTCAAACTATACTTTATATTCTCATTTATGACATGAGAAATCAGGATTTATTCAAAATGTAGTGCTCATTCACAGCTTTGCCACAGATAAGGAGAGAAGGCAACAAGAATTGTGACTCAAAATGAAATCCAGCCACACTGCAGTCAGTGGCAAAACTCTTAGGGAGCTTAGCGTGACTGTGATTTTGTCTCAAGTATTTTCTTGGTTCCTGAGGGAGGGGTAATTAAAATAATAAAGACAAAGAGAAAATCTTCAATGCCATAACTTGCCTGCAGGCTGTAGCTTTTAGAGCATATTTTCACAACAGCTGAAGCAGGATCATCAGGCTACTGCCATCTGAAAACCAGAAATATTTAAATGGTGTAAACAAAAATAGATTACATAGAAGTAGGTTTTACCAAGCTGAGAGAAGAGGCACAGCAGTCCAGCTGTACTGGAAATAAAACAGATCTTTGCTCAGTGAGTGCACTGAGCTGTGTGCAGATCCCAGCACCCTCTAAATTAAAACGCACCTCTGTACAACACAGCCTTGCAAGGAGTCTGTGCCTTTTGTTGGCTTTCAGGGTATGGATGCAGAGCTGAGATGTGTTTCAGGCGGGTTCTCCCCATGTGCTGTAGGCACCAACACTCTCCATAGCAGCCAGGTCATGTCTCAAGCCATTCTCCAGAGCAGCTGGTATGGAGTTTTGAGAGCATTCCCATCCTGTGACTTTAAATAAGCAAAATGCAGATGTCTAATAGTCAGTTCAAGTCTGAACTACATGCTTTGTGTTTAAACTGCTGTTTTCAAAGGAAGTCATATTTTGCTTTCTTGGTGCAAGAACCACTAAAAAAATTGCCAAACCAAAACCAATGTACACTGCATTATAATTGAAATTAATCCCTTGTCACAAAGTTTTAATCTCTCACTAACTCTTCTTACCCACTTAAGCCAAAACTTTCTCAGAAACTATCTGGTAGGAGAAGATTCCCTTGCTCCATCCACAGCAAGCAGTGGATTGGCTGCTTAAAGAGAGTGTTGAGAACTTGTGTTAAAATAGAAGTTGTGTCCGCAGTGATTTAAAAGTCTATTTTTTACAAGTCTTGTCTATTTATTCAGCTATACTAAAGGAGTAAGGAGTCGTTCTCTGGTTTAAATTATTTCCTTTTGTTTGGAAAAATAGTCATCCAAGGAGACTGATGGGACTTGCACTTCATACTGTCTGGCCAGAAGTAGGCACTTAGCATATCTTTATTAAAGGGAAAAACTTGGAGGACAAATTATATGATATACACAAAGTGATATACATCCTTTGATAAGAGAGCAGTCTTTCAACAGAAAGGACTGCCCTGTGATTGCTATTCTGACAAAATGAAGATTTCTTGGTGGTCATTCCAACGTTGATTCTATGATTCCTCGCCTCTCAAAACTGTGATGGCTGTTCTTTATCAAAGGACCTCTTTTCCATGATTGTCAGATGTATACAAATAGTCTGCATATATTCTTAGAGCAATTTGTAACTTTCTTGAGAAGGAAATTTTTGAGGATTCTTCATTTTGCTATCAAATTGTGTAATTAAAATTACTAAGGTCAAATTACCCTGACTGTTTTCCTCTGATGCTTTAGCAGATGTGAAATAGGAAAACAAAGACGTGGTACAACACAGTAGTCCAGACACTTCATCTTCAGCAGCACTCTACATCCACAGGCAGTGAGAAGTCTCAGGGAGTCTCTACAGCAGCTGAGAGGAAATCCACTAGTGCTCCTCAGGAAGTTCTCACCACCTCTAGCTGGAAGTTTGGGACAAACAAGCTTGTCACCAATAGCCTAAGGTTTAGCTCTGATTTATTCTGTTTTTCTAAACTTACTCATGTAAAGGTGCACATCTGTCTAATCTCATATGCTAATTGGACCTCAAAATGTTTAGTGAAAGTGAACAGAGAATATCTTTGCAGAAAAGACTTTCAGAACAGTTGCACTCACCACATAAGATCAGTTCTTTCTCCTTGACCAAGAGCCTTTTTAACACACACTAACTACTCCGTGAAGATTTAGCCAGGCTGCTGCATGGCAAAAAGGCCTCAGCTGGACTGGGACTCCAGCACTGAGGCTCCCTTGAAGCAGGAATGTGGCTCCTCTGTGACCATGTGCCCACCTCAAGGGCGTGGGTTCTGTTCCAAACAGCCCTTGTTCTAAGATGACAGATGACATTTCTGGTCTTACATTGATTGCTTTGTAGGTTCTCCCTCCTCCTCCCAAAGATTTGATGATCATCTTATCCTAGTTATTGTCTGGCAAGCGTTTGAGCAGACCATTATTTCATCCATGCCTCAGGGATGAGATAATGTAGAAAATGCCATATTAAGAAACAACCAAACAAACTTCATTCTGTGAACCACAATGGAGTGACGATAGAGCTAGGATATTTACAGCAAATCAATGAATCTGCCTAATTACTATGCTCTAATTTAGATCATTTGCTTCTACAGTGGGAGGCAGACTGCTGGTGGATTGTTCCTCCCTCTTTAAGACCTAGAGCTACATATGTCATATTGTGAAAATGTGATACAAAATTGATTCTAAAAAATTGCCTTCATTTTACTCACTAGGAAGCAATTGGAGTCAGGCCAGGAGCAGATGGCAGCTCAAAAGGCAATCCTCTTCCTCCTCGAGAAGCACTATTACTTTGTACTTCAATGGCAGTATTGATCTCAGATACCTGATGCCTTTTACAAACAGTAATGAACGTAATTTTATAGTGCCCTGGTAGCAGAGTTAGTAGGATTTTTCTGCTTTAGCACATGGGGAAACTGATGCAGGCCAGGTTTGCAGCATTCCCATGCCCACAGTTTTCCAAGAGATTCCATTCTCCATCTGAAGAAGAATCAGCATCTCTAAAACCCCAGCATTCTGCCACAAGCGTGGCACCCAAACATCAAGCACATGAAATTAAGGGATGCTAATTAGAGGCAGAGACAAAGCCATTGGAAAAAGGAGACTTTCCCAAGCCCCACAGGAAAGCAGGTAACAGGACCAGGACTCAGAGCAGCTCAGTTCTGGGCTGTGCTTTGTAGACTCTCCCTGTGAGCCCATGGGGAGTATTCAGCTACTCCTGAAACAACTTGCCCACAAAAAGCATCTCTTGTACAAATTAAGCACTTGTTTAAAGTGGAACTGAATTTCTGAATGTGAATACCTGCTAGTTGTTATACCTTGCAGCACAGCTGGATCCAGGGAACCTGCTGAGATGGTGAAACTCTCCATAAATAGGCATCAGTATGTTTCCCTAGTCAGGGCTGAGCAAACCTGGATAATGACAGAGACATTTTTTAAATGGAAGAAGCAGAAAGATTTTCCTACTTCTTGCACTGATATAGTAACCAATACAGTAATGATATTGAAATGTGAAGAATTTCAGCCCAAATGTTGGGGGATGGTATAAATAAGTTATCTTGAGAGAGGGAGAAAGCTTGCATACTTCTCAGAACTTATTCTAATATGCAGTGAGGTCAAAAACAAAACCCTCAAGCACGAACAACATTGGGCACACAGCAAACAACTTGGCTGTAAATTACAGTACGTATCCCCAACAGCAGATCTTTACTGGGTCTAAACTCTCTATGCAAGTGAAGCTAGAAAAACTTGTATCAGCCAAACATTATCTTCAGATGTACGTTGAATGATTGTGGAATACATGGCACGGTTTGCAAAGTTTTCAGTAACACTTAGGTAGATGTGAAACTTTGGCATGATTTGAAGTGGGGTTTCTCCTCATAAGGATTTTATTTCATGCTTATGGAAGGGTGGTTTCTCATGGGTACTCAAAAGTAGACTTTTTCATAACATAGATACTTTATAATGATCTTCACCATGTAAGTTAGCAAAGGAGAAAAAGAACCAGTGGCAAACTACATAGGAGACAAAAAATACAAATTTCTGAAGAGTCAGATTCCATTTTTCTACTAGCAGTTTAGAAAATTTTGTAGTGTTGCAAAGAGCAAGCTACTTTTATAAAAAGGTGTTTTGCTTTATAGAATTTAATTAATGTATTGCTCTGGGTGTATTTCAGTGCTGACACTCACACCCTGCCAGGCTACTTTTCAAGAAAGCAGGCTGCATTATAAACTAGGATCCAGTTCTGGTTCCAGTGAGGTCAAAGTGTGAGTTGGAGTCAGACTTGATTTCTTCATCTCTAAACTTTGCAGCATGTTGTATAGTTAAAAGTCACTTTTTCTTTTGATTGCTTACACACTAATATTTTAATTTGTCTTTATTTCTGGGATACTGAAGGGAGGTATGTTGAGGTCTGTATATTTTTTTGTCAACTCACCTTCCCATACTTTGAGGCAATGAGGTAGGGCATCATTCTATTGTCATGTGAGGATAGACCAAATGTTAAGAAACAGCAGGAAATAGAAGTATTTCTCCAGGACAGTGAAACACTACCTGATGGTAAGTTTTCAGAAAGCAAGCAGCAACTGACCCTAAGGTTCAGGTTGGACATTAGGAGGAATTTCTTCATAGAAAGGGTGATTAGACATTAGAAGGAACTTCCCAGGGAGGTGGTGGAGTCACTGTCCCTGGAGGTATTTAAGGAAAGACTGGATGTGGCATTTGGTATCATGGTCTAGTTGACACAGTGGTGTTAGGCCATAGGTTGGACTCGATGATCTCAGAGCTCTTTTCCAACTTAGCTCATTCTGGGGTTCTGTACAATACCTGTACTGAACCTTGTGGTCAGATAGCCTTTGTATCTGCAGTGGAAGGGTCCTTTCACTCAGGTGCACAGGAGAACGTGGCCCTCATTATAGCAAAATGCAGGCACCCAGTATCACATGAGAATCATACATGGCTATATAATTTCAACATCATGTCATATGAACTCCTGCTGCCTAACTAAGCATGAATATCTCTGGGAAACACCAGTGCCTGTATCATATGATAGGACAGAGACCAAAGGGCATGCAGGAAAGGGAACAAGAGGGAGAAGACTGTGCCCTTTATACAAATGGTAAAAAGACTTGATGTGGCCAATATGTTATGGCATGTGTATCCATGCTCTAGAGACTGATTAAAAGAACAATATTTTTGAGTCATAATGTGTCACAGCAAAGCAAGGATCACATTTAAAGATAAGTCTGCTGGTGCAGAGCAGAGCTGATGTGGAACTGGAAGGCACAGTTAAATCCATGCTGTGACAGACAAAGGACTCTTTTCATTTAGTAGATAGCATTCACATACAGACATCCTTCCAGTCTATGTTATTTGCTGCACCAGCATATTCAGTGCTATTTACACAAAGGAAGTAAGTAAATTGTCTTCCATGAATAGCAAAAATCCCAGTCTCCCTTTCTCCTTGAGAAATACAGAAGCCAGTAAAGGTAAGCCAACACCATAAATCCCATTATTTGTATTACAAGAGTTCCCAGGAACTCTGATTGCATGACAGAAAGTCAGTGCACTGGTCAAACATTGGAAAACATTTAATTAGCTTATAGAGCTATTAGTTGATCTCCATTTTACTAGGTGCACCCCATCATGGAATACCCCATAACTGAACTTGTCCTTGAATACAATCATAGGAAGTCAAGGTGTTCTCACTTTCTCTAACAGGAGGATTTTGCAACAGACACAGCAACACAGCTTCACACTCACAGTGTGAACACTAGAGTCTGTATTGCACAGAACCTTGACTGTATGATGACACTGGCATAGTTGTATCTGTCCAATCTGTCCCTGCTGCATATGAGTCCTAAGGACTACTGGTAACAACAGGACTGGCTGGGATGACTTGGGTAAGCAGGCCACTAACCCTCTAATTGCAGGTAGTCATGGCAGGCGAAGACTCTGAGTACTTGAGGATTTCTATCATCAAATTCAGTCTTAAGAAATTCTCCTAGTTGGTGTACAATCCCTTTCATGAGCTTACGAAGCTAAATGATAAAGCAATTTTAGTTACTTCTCTTAGCTCAGTTCTTCCTAATTAGAAAACTATATCAGAATTGCATTCCTCAGGTAGTCTGCAGCCATCTTCTAATTTCCAACCTAAATATATTCACAGCCAATCTTATTTCCTTCCTGACACCATTTGTCTGTCTGGCCTATTTGTGACTCAGTCCTTATTTATGACTCACTGGTGTGAAAGATAAGATTTGTGGCTTAGTGAGTGGCCTAATTGCCCAAGCAATGATTATATTAGAAATACACTAAGGGAACATGCAAGTGCCCTCTTAAAGTCCAATTAAGGAAATATATTTACATCTAAAGAGCTGTAAATAAAAATTTTTAAATATATTTGATGTGGAATTTTCTGGATAAATATTTATGCTGTGTTTGCTAATCACCGCAGCAATTTTCTTCCTGAGCCTCTTGTTTAACATGTGTACAAGGAAAAAGGCAAGGTGGCATGGATTATATGATGATTCTACCTTTCTCTGTTTCATTAGTGTCCAGTTGTGGGAGTGACCAGCTTTCATGATGTCTGTGCTAGGTTGTGGTTCATGTGAGCTTGGTTGAGCTGACGGTATGTGGGCGTCTTGGCAGAATAGCTGGAACAAATGGCAAAAGTTAACTTGGTCACCCATCTGAGGGAGCATGTTCTGGCTTTAGTTCATCAGCTCTGCCCCATAAAGATCTGGCTGGAATTTCAGCTGCTTATGGGTGTTGGGACAACAGCAGTGGACAGCAACATTTTTCAAAATGTGCTTAGATCTCAGTTCTGCAACACACTAATGGTGGTTGGATTGAAGATTTTGCAAGAGCAAAATTAAAAGTTCATATAGGCTGCCCAGAGAAGGCCCAGGAGCAGTTATCCTTTACTAGTAATTGTTCATTTTATTATTCTTGAAGTACGATCTACAGACTTTAGCAACAGACAAGATCTTCATTGTCCTCAGCACCATAAAAAGCCAGAACAAATGGCCAATTTTTTTCTGTATTTGGTGGAGTATTAGCAAACATTTTCTTGGAGGAGGCTGTTTTTTTCTGATGGCAGTCTATCAAATCCCAGTTTCAGCTCTGCTACCCACCGTCTATTCCATGAGTGTTATTACAGAGTCCATCCTCAGGTAGCACAGATCAAATACGCTGCTGTGTCAGTCACCCAAACCATGCTGATTTATGCTCGCTGCAGCACTTCAGCAAGGACAGTGACATTACACCAACTGACACCAGCACAGGATCTGGCCCTCGGATGCTGTCAATGCCGTTTAGTACCACTCTTCTCTTTCTGCTTCTTCCTCAGTGCAAGGAGATTATTCTGGCTGACTGCAACCAGGAGGCAGGCGCAACTCGGCTCCCTTCCTGCACCCAGCCTCCCCAGCTCATTAGATCCCAGAGGAACAGGGGGTGTGGGAGGGGAGAAGATCCGGCCCTTTAGAGGTGGTTCCATTTATAAATATTGACTTTAATGCTAATTTCATGTAGTTGCTTGTAAAAGTCTTTTAGGCTGAAGCAGAAGGCACACTGCAGATGGCAAGGATATTTTTCACAGTTTTTATGGTGGATAACAATATACTTGACATTTTGCTCATTAAATGTGAGCCTTGGTATGTGAGTAAACATGCTAAGCATCTGCGCTCTAAAATTACCAGTGTGAAAAGCAACAACTCAAATGTTTCAGTCAATAAATGTACAGCACAGAAGCAACATTCAGCAACTTTCGGAATGCTGCGTGCAAGGCGAGGACTGAGTTTGCAGTATTACATGGAACACTCTAGAACCAACAAGGAAGAAATAACATATTGCTTTACAGTCCATATTTTTGAGGGAGAGAATTACATCCAAAAATCTCTAAAGTCAACGTAAACACGTGGTAGACCATACCCATCAATTTGTGTTTCTAGGGGAAATAACATGTGCCTTGTCAAGCCGCAAAACTACATCGGAAAAAAAAGGAATGGAGCCAGAATGAGCTGGAAAGGTGGAAGAGATGGTCTGTGGAGAAGAAGGCATTCTGCCATTGGGAAAAACAGTAGACTGGGACAAGAAGGGGCTGAAGGACAGATGTGTGGTGCAGTGTGAGCAGTTGTGATGAGTGACCAGCCATGAGGAGATCAAACAGAAGAGGTGCCACAGAACTACCACAGGCACTTTTCTGCTGCCCTTCTTTGGGTTTTCACACATTCATAAAGAAATGAACAAGAGAAAGGATGTGAACTCAGGTGGAAAGAAAAGCTCAAAGGGTAAGATAGCTATAGGATATCGATCTAGTATACATGCTTTCTGCTTGTCTTTTAAACATTTTGGAGATACTACCTTGAGATAGCTGCAATTCTGAGTGAAATAAAACACACCTGAGGAAAACAGAATTTAGCTTAGTACATCTTGTGATGTTCACGACTCCAGGCTCTTCCAGAAACCAATACCATGTAGGCAACTACAGCAAGGTTAAAATTTAAAAACTAAAGGATATCTAGATTGAAGTAAGCAGAAGACTGGTGTCTCATAGTTTTACTCATGGATTTAGCATGTTCTTTGGCACATTTCAAGACAAACAATTTGTTAAATCTCTGTGATGGAAACGGGTATGAAGAAAGTGAGACTCGCCATATGAAATGATGATTTATTTAAGAAAAGACCAGGAGGATTAAGGTAATGCTGACTTCTTCATTATCCTCCGTCTCTCACAGCAGTGTTGGCCTATAAACATATTTTTTTGTTTCATAATATACACAGATGCCCTCTCCCTTTTCTCATGCCTTCCTCTTCCCTCATGTCTCCCAATTAAATCTACCTTCATCCCAGAGTTAAATTCCTATTTTCTTTGACAGCTACTCTTCAAGTCGTGTCTCATTTCTCCCTCCAAATAAAACTCCTTGAAGCTTTCATTACCTGCAGGGAGTCAGGTCTTTGGTATATCACATCATGATGTTAGAGACACTATTAAAAAGAAAAGATTTCAAGATCAACTTGAAATGGGAACTCTGATACGATCTCGGCTACAGTACTTCTTACTGCAGTAGAGGATTCTGCCAACTGAAGCAGTGGATAAAACTCCAGTTAGTGTAAGTGGAAATGAGGTTAGATCTATAATTGACCAAATTTAAAGAGATTGGATGGATTTTATGCAAAAAGAAGGTAAGTACTCAAAATCTTTTCACCTTTAGACCCATCTAGTCACTCAATCTAACAATCCTCATGCTGAAACCACATTCCAGCACTTTTTTTCCAATAGTTACAGAGGAGCAAAACTTGAATGAGAACAAAAACAAACCAAATTCTGAATTTGTTACAGAAGAATTTAAGTGGCAGTCTCACACTTCACACTTAGCAAGATCAGAAGAATTACTGAAATCCCAGAATGGGGTAAATTAATTTGCATAACAAACTGTACATTAGGACATCTTCCTGACACTTGAGAGTTTATCCGTAAAATATCTTCATCTGTCTTCTTAAGTACTTCATTCTCAGAGGTAGGCCCCAATTCTTTTATATACAGCATCAAAGCTCACCGGGTTAGCTGTAGTTATGAAGTTTCCAGAAATTACTGTGACAGCTAGGTGTATAATTTATAGTGGAGAAATTAAATATTTAGCAAGATAAGTCTGGTCAGATTATTTCTGAAGGTTTAATGTCAGGTCTGATTGAGCAATGACCACCTTACCAGGTTAGCCAGCTGTATAGATGTCTACATCAAGTTGAATAAGGTCCTAGAACCTGATATCATCTTCTTGAAAGGGTATGTGACAAACAGTAATAAATAGGAAAAAAAAGGATGAGGGGAGCAAATACGTAGTTAAATTAAACAGGCCTCAACATTGAACTGATGCCCACTAATTAAGCATGTTAACTCAGGCATACATTTTTCTTAGGAGTCTGATGTTTCTTCATGAAGTAGTGTGAATTTACAAGTAGTGTGAAGTGAATCTCTGACAATCCCACTGAAATCAATCACATATAATCCATCAAAAGAAAATGGTTTTCCTTCCTTGTCCTCATTTGCTTCAGGAACTACCAGGTAGGTCCCCCAGAAATCCTAAAGCACCATCTCATAGTTCAGTTATCACACAATTTTGAACCAGGACTAATATGTCCTCTGTTTTGTGTTATGTGTCCAGTTCAGGCAGCTGAAGCAAGAGAATTTGGGGAATGGAAGAAACACATCATTGGTCTCCTATTTGTAAATACCCTACTGCTGTTTCACTGAGGAATCCTGCTCTTGGAGTAGCTCTGGAAAGCAGGAGGTGTTTGCTGAGGTAGGATTTGATGTGAGGAAGGGTGACAGAATCTAGAATTTGCATATGCTGTTATATTTTCCTAGAAATGCTTATAATCAGTTTGTTGTGATGATTGATCTGTTCCACTGCTAAATGGTCTCAGGCTGTAAGTCCTCATTCAGCAGGGAATTAGTAAGATCCCATGCTCAATATTAATATAGCCGTTAGCTGACACCAGGGCACTCAGAGAAGGAGACATTTATTCCAGACAGATAGCAGTGAAATGTTTCCGATAATTCCTGACAAGGAGACTTGACATCATGACATATATTCTATGATTTAGAAGAAACTGTGATTATTAAACTGTGGCGTCTGCTCCGTATTTCTTAAAAAGAAATCCTAGATACTTGGAAGGCAGAACTGTGAAGCTTTTCCCATCTATTGAAAAATGGACATGTTACTAACATGGCTTTCAAATGGTAAATATTACTCACTCGTACCTAAGATCCTGAGAAGCCTCAACAGCAAAATGTCAGTATTGCGGTGTGGTGTGCTGTGACATAAGAGCTTATCCAAATCAAGACCTCCTTTGGTGATAAAGCATTTATATCTGAGAGCCCAGCATCTTGCTCAAGTTGCCACATATAATATACCACCAAATCTCAGCTGTTACAGGACTACCAGTTACCAGCTTGTAACAAACCCATGGTACTGCAGATACCCCCACAAGAAAACAGACACATATTCTGGGTCAGGATTTCTGGTGTCAGTTGAAATAATGTTGGAAGAAAGATAATGTGGCATCAGAAGTAAACAGTGCAGTCATTCAGGGGTTGGCATCCATTCCTGAACATGGCATGTGTATGTTCTTTGTCCACAGCACCACCACCCTTCTAAATTGCTAAGGGGGAAAAGATGTCTCTGGAGTTTTGCCACACAAAACACATTCAGCGCTGGTTTTCAAAAATGCCTTCTTTTTCTCACCTGAGGTGCATTTCCATGGCTGCAGTCAGGTGAGGAATATCAGCACACAGTGAGACCAGAGGATGTGAAGAAAGAATGACTGATGTATCTCTCTGGGACTGGTGGAATATCCATCTTACCATTGACTCAGGTATGAAGGCTAGATATGCATCAGCTAGATGAATTTTTAGAGATACGAGCAGTCAGTATCTGTCAGGGGCATTGATTTTCCTCTACTTGGAAGGAAAATATCTTCAGAATTCCCGGACAGAGTATCTGGAATTACCAATTCTTTGGTAGCATTTGGTCTTGATAGAAAGTTGATCTAGCCTATTATTTTCAAAGTTCTTGAAGAGAGCGGTGCTTCAGAACTGGTGGCACTCAGCTCCTGACCAGTTGGGCCTGTGAACATAACAGTGGTGGTACTGGGTCAGACCAAGGTCACCAGCCCGGTGCCGTGCCTGGAGGGATGGCCAATACGTAGATGCACGTGGGAGAATATAGCAGCATATCAAACACAAAGTGGTATTTCCTTCAGTAGTTCCCTGTTCTTAATGTTTTGTGCCTCAGGGATTCCCTGCATGAGAGCTATCTTCTTTTAATTTAATGTATTTGCCAATCAGATTTTGCACCCATACAATTTTTAAGTCTTCACAAAATCCTGTGATTAAACTGAGGAGCTACTTGCTATAAGTTGCATAATGTGGTATCTCTGTCTATTTTAAACCTGTTGCCTGCTGTTCTTTTTTGATATCCTCTGATTATTATATCATAAAAGAAATCAGGCACTATTCCATGTCCACCTGTCTTCTGCTTTGTTACTCATCTCTTGGAAAGAAGGTGGCCTTCATGGGGTGGATGTTAGCTCTGTTCATCCCTGCTTCATTCAGGCCTTCCTGCACTGCGGAAACATTTTGCACCAGGCTGCCTGTGATGAGAGGAACCTCTTATCTATCTCCACTTTTTCCTCACAGCTACTTCTTAATTTCACATGCTGTGAGAAGATAATCTTTCTAACGAGACAGAGCCGGAGCAAGCATCCTGGGAAAAAAGAAGAGGATAAGAAGGAAGAAAATTTCAGAAATCATGCCAGAAATGGGAAAATCTTAGCACAGAATTCCTCTTAGGGGCTTTCTATATGGCAAAGGGAAGATGGAGCAAATGTAGCAGCTCCTTTTCTCTGAGACCCACAGCTGTAGAAAGAGGCATTTCAAAACCATCAGAGTTTATCAGGTCCTGACACAGACTCCAACTGCTGCTGTACTAAAGAGGGAGTCTGGAATAGGTGTCCAGGGAAAACACCACAAGATCTGTGCCATGCAGAGAAACAGAGGATGAAAACACGGGCAAGAGCATCCACACAGATTCACCTTGAGGTCTGCACTGCGCAAGGACTTAGAAATTAAAGAAGGATGTGGGTTAAGGCATATCTCTGGATGAATTTGCTGTCTTTATGGAAGTGCCCATCACTCAGAGCAGAAAGGAGCCTTTCACTGCAAGACCTGCTGGGTCTACACTAACCCACCTGCATGCCAAAGCAAACATTATTCCCGCAGGCCCCTCTGTGCTACGTGAGGAGTACAGTTTCAAACCTCCCCTGCTCCATCCACTTTGGGCACTAAATGCGAAACTGTAGACCAGCTTCTCAGCTGGTTTAGACTGGCTCAGCTCCTTCAAAATCAGTGGAGTTCCACTGCCACCATCTAAGTGGGGTTTTGGCCCAATATTCAGCTTTCAGTTCTTTAAGAAGGCAAGTTGTGAATGTTTTTTAACCCATTGCAGATGTTCCTTTTTTTTGCCCTTTTCTCCCCCTTTCCTTTTCCCTTTCCCTTTCCCTTTCCCTGCTGCAGCCATCTCTCCCTATCTCCTCAGCTACCAGAGCTCACATAGAGGACATTGTTAGTTACACTTTACAGGGGGTGGAAAGCACTAAATCATGGGTTAGGAAAATAAAGTTCTTACCCTGCAGCAATCAGAGGCAAGCAATACTTCACCACCGAAACATGGCATGTGCAATGGTGCATTTTAACTGGATTCCAGGGCACAGAAATATTTGCAGCTCTCGATACTAAATTATACTCACATCCAATATCTCGGATTTTCATATTACTCAAACATAAAACTGTCACCATGTACATTTGGGGCTTAAATTATGTAGAGATGATATTTTATTGCATAGAATTTGTTTGCATCTCTGTGGAAACCTGGAAGCTATCCCACTGCTGAAGTCCAAAGGGGCAGTGACAATTTAGGAAAAAGCTGAGAAACAATCCAAGAAAACAAGCTACATATGCTTAGTTATCCAATTGCTTTTTTTTTTTTTTTTAATATTGGAAGGAAAAAATCGTGGAAGAAAGCAAAATTAAATAAAAGCTGACCTTGAGTAATTTGAACGAATGACCAAGCAGCAGCATAGGATATTTTCACAGGAATTGACCTTCACCCTGTTTAGGTTCCTGTTTGGGGTAGAGTTAACTCATCTACTGGATTGCACAAGCTACCTGTAAGTGGTAGAACTTCAGCCTGGGGGAAATAAACCTAGTTGTCACTCCTCTGCAGCCATGGAACGGGTAAAGACAGGTAGGTGTGATGCCCTGGGATTTTGGTACGCAGGAAAAGGGCTGCAGAAGGCTTAGGATTTCTCCTCCTATGCACTGAGGAAGTGTGTGTTCCTGGATGTGCGGTCGTGATATCTCCTTAGCCCACTTGGTTTGGAAGGAGTGGTGCTGACACCAAGAGATAAGGTGAAAGATGGTGGAAACAGGACCTTTCTGACCACTCCAGGTGGCACAGCAACTGCCAAAAGAAGATGTGAGCTCAAACACCTTTCCCTTGGAATAAAGGACGGGTAGGGAATAATGAATTTTAACCCCCAAATGTGACCTCACCTCACCTCCATGAGCAGCACAGCTATTCTCTCATACATTGCAGAATCCAACTGGTGAAGATGTTCTCCAGCCATCCACGGGGCAAGCTTGCTGCCTGTGCCTGGGAGATGTGTGCTGGGACCATGTGGCTTTCACTTCTGAATTCTATCTGAGCTGGCATATCATGCCCAGTGTGAAATTTGATGGGAAATGACTCTGCATGAAGGGTCTTGTGTTTTGCTTGTTCAGGTGTGTCTCTGTGTGTCTTAAGCTCTGGGAGGGGGAAAAAAATTAAATAATGCATTGATTTTTAAAAAATGAAAATAATCAGGCATTTAATTATGACTGGACCTTGATAAAGTAAAAAAAAAAAAAAGAGAGAAAAATAATGTATAAACAGCTCTCAACAACATTTCCTCCAGAGTAATAGAAAATTTTGTTAGCTGATGTTAATTTTCATGCTTCTGTGGGAGAAGTGAAAAAGGCATGCTGAAAGTGATATTTTTGAGATACCACTAATAAAAATGCAGCATTAAAGTAGCACCTTAATTCTGTGTTCCTGCTAGAGAGTACACTTTTTTGGCTCAGGTTTTTTCCTGTCTCTGCACTCTGTGCACATAGCTATCACCAAATCTGCACTCCAAATGATGATAACAGCACAGCCATCCTTCATCAAGACCAGTTCATTTCCCAAACTACACTTCGTGCAACCAAGTTACTCTAACAGGTATCCAGTTTCTTTTTCTTGCCCTCACTTTTAGTTTTGGGTGGATCACAGATAAGGAACTGCCCTGCTGGCATCCTCATGGGCCGCAAATAGAAAGGGTACCAGACAGACCAGATGTTGCAACCTGCCTGGAAATTTTGCATGTGCTGGTCTGGAGCTGTTTCTGACTGGGACACCCATTAGTCTTCCCTGGGTGAGGTTGTGTGAAATGAAAGCCCATCCCAGACAACTATCCCCCTACCCCCCATCCTGTGCATTTGGGACAAGCCATTAAGACAGGGCACTGCCTGCCAGCAGTTTTCCATGTCTTGTGTGGTGCTTATCTCAGTCAGTTCCTATTTCTGCACCTGCTGTGTCTGGAAAAGGGTAGGCAAGAAAGCACAACCCTGGGCAGCTAGAGGAAAGCACAAGGAAGGTAGCCTGTGTTAATGAATGTCTCCAAAATACAGGTGGAGTATTTTAAGCAGGTACTTACTGAGCCTGCTTCATACTCTCTCTGTGTAAGTAGTTCTCTCCCAGGGCAACTGCAGGCATTTCTCTCCTATGTGCTGCCCATACTTCTGCATTCAGCCATAGTCTCCTCAGATGCCACCATTCTGAAGAACTCTTCCTCCTCCCACTGACTTCCCACCAACTTCCCACCCTTACATGCATTCATGCTTAGCATGTCCTTGCTCCCCACAATTTCTATTTTGAGAATGGAAGGCTCCCTGCTCACCCTGCCCCACCCCCATCTTCATGCTGGGGTTTTGAGGGGACAAGAGGGTACCTGAGCTTCCTTCCCTCTCTGCTGCAGCCTGTAAGAACAGCGTTGGGCACAGCGAATCCACCTGTCCCTGGTATTAAGCCACACCTTCTCCCTGGTGGAAAACCCTACTCTCGTTGAAGAATAAGAGCGTTTCCATGTCTGCTGCTCTGCACTTCCCATGCTTCTCCCCAGAACTAGTGCAACTGTGGGGGAGGGAGGCACAGAAAAAGCACTCCCTTCTACACAGAGGATTTGCAGGCATTTCATGCTTTTGTTATATAAAATTTTACAAGTGGATTTGCAAATATTGAGCACAGATATCATAGTTGTCCATGTCTTCTCTGGAAGAAGGGCCCTGGGCCAGACATAGATCAGGGCAAGAGAGGAAGGGGGAAGGAACATATGTAAATCTGCTAACCTGTGTTATCTTTCATTGAAATTTTTATGTAGAGCACATATATTTGTGAAGTGTAAAACCCCTGTAAAGAAATGGTCTCAGAAAGATGTCTCCAGATGCATATTTATTTTTTTAAAGAGAGTACATTGCTATAAAACTCTCCAGCCAATTTTTTATTATTATTTTGTTAGACTGCCTGAGCATTCCTTTGCAAAATGAGCTAATAAAGCTAGGAAAACTGATGACACTTGTGCTTGGACAGCTATCAGAGGAAAAGAATAAAGTATTCGTGTAGGGAGAGAACTGAAACATTTCCAGAACTCCATTAACAGAATGAGAAGTGTTTTCAGAGAAGATGAGCTTCTATATTAGGAAAGCTTTACTTATTTCCTCTGAGATTCTGCCAGTCCCATGGGAGAAAGAAAAGGCAGTGGTGGGGGTAGGAAGAGAATAGCAGCAAATAGACAGGAATTGAGAGGATTATGTGGAGAAAAATACTTTGCCACTTTTTATGCAGGATAAAAAGGGTATCCTGTCTGAGCATGAGAAGAGCTTTCTTTAAGCAGCACCTGCCATACAGTTTTCCTGCAGCTTCCCAGGACTGGGACCAGATGGGAGAGAACACTTTTCAGTCTTTGAATTGGTGGTACACACTGAGCACAGAGGGATTACAGCGCCAACCTCCACACACCGACACTGTAGTGCAAGCATGGCAGTCGGAAAGTGAAGCTGTGAAGAAAGTGCACCCACCCCACACACACACACACACACACACACACAGAGGGCAGGATAGCAGAGCAAAAAGAGGTTAGAGGAGAAGTGTCCTTTTGTACAACTGAGCTGTAGCAGCAGGAACTGCTAGAAGCTAAAGTGACAGCAGCAATTAAAAACAAGAACCAACATCTGTTGATAAGATGTGCTGCTGCAAGTGAGATGTGTTTACAATAGCTGAAAGAGATTAGAAGAAAATTTCTACTCCTCCCCACTTACTCAATGTGTTTGACAGCTCTCTTGATATTTTAAGTTTTAGTGTCTTTACTTGTTAGCTAGACAGTTCTCCTTGTTTGTGCAGGTCCTGCATGACAGTGTGTAAAGGAAAAAACTTTAGTAAGAGAGGAAAATCATCTGGTTGTAACCCCCTTTCCCCCCCAGAATGGGTGGGCTGTCTGTCTCTTCTCTTTGAAGAGAAAAGGGAATTTAATTTCTAGTTGATGGCTTTTATGTGAGAAAGTGGATCCGTGGCAAAGAAAAACCTCAACAAAAATAAAAGAACCATGGTGGGAGAGGTGGAAACTATTTGCTATAGTAATATAGAAATCCTAATTTGCTGTTCAATCAAAGCCTGACATCCTAAGTGACACTTTTCCAACACTGGTTCCTGTATGCTCTTTCAGGCTCCTTCACTGGTTTCCTCAGTCTTGGTTACCCAGGCTCATCAATGTGTTCATCAGACGTGGCTAAATTTATGGCAGCCCTGTTTGCTGGGAATTTACACCTTACGTACGCGGATGCAAGCCAGGAAATCTACAATGGCAACTTTGCAATCACCACTTCGGTGAATGGGGCAGGGGCAGAAAAGAAGTGAGATGCAATCAAAATAAAGTATGAAGGGTAGCAGCTTGGCATACAAAAAACATTCCCTTATGCTGCAAAACAGCACAGGCTCCTGCAAACCCACAATAGAGAATCACTCTGTCGTCAGCCGTGAGGGACCAGACATCCAGTGGGGAATCCCTACAGTGGATGCAACAGCAGGACCCGAAGATAAAACCATTGTTGCCCGAAACCTATGAGGTCCCAGACTTCTGATGGAGTGGCATTTCCCACCCAGACCCTACAATACCTTTGCTAAGTACTTGTCACGCTCCTGCTTTTCAGCTACACTTTCCTACCTCCCAATAATAAGAGTATTAATTAATTAGCTCTCCCACCTCCCTAGGAAAGGCAACAAAGAAGAAAGAGGGAGAAATGCAAATGCAACAGTAAAAGAATTAGCAGAAGGAAAGTGGAATTTGATATGTGGATTTAAATCTGTCCTTGTTAAAGATAACAATGAGAAATGTATGCTACAGAAGTGTAAAGGAGCCTATCAGAGTACAGGCAGAACTACACATCAGACAGAGCTGTAAATGGGAAATTCTGACTGAGCTTTTGCTTGAATTGATGCTTGAATACAATGCACATTTTTCAGTCTTGCTTTGGTACAGATGGACTTGATTTGACATCCTCTGGAAAGAATCCACGTTTCTTCCTCAATTACGCAACTCCTGGGTGGCTATGAAGCTCCGGTCTGATGTGGCCTCTGTGTTGCTCATCACTATATATCCTCATAATTTCTGAAATACTTTACAGATGTCAACAACTCTAATGTCTTCCAGCCATCAGTGAGTTGCCCCACAATGAAATGCTTCATTCTCCACCCAAATCCAGAGCTGGACACCATGACTTTAAATATGAGAGATGGAAGAGTCCCAGCTTTCCCAGACTTGTTCACAGTTCAGTGACAGACGACCCATAAAAGCTAAACAGGGAAAACAAAAAACTGTTTCTTCCTTGTGTGATGATTAGTTCTTAGACCTTGCAGTCTTTACATATTTGTGTTGTGGCTAAGTCCTCAAACAACCTCAGAAGTTAGTCATCTAGATTCTGTTGCAATTTTTAGGATCTTCCTGCTAGAGGCCTTTAAGGTGGAAGGGCTTTCCCTCAAAAGCCTCTTCCATTTGTATCTGCTGGAGAACTCTCCCTAACCTCCCCTATTAATTTTATATAAAAGAACAGATTTTCTTCCTTCCTATCTTTATAGGAGTTAGAAAGGGGAGAAAATTAGAGGGCTTTTTTCACATGTTGCATAGGAGAGAACAGGTCCAGGATATTCTGGTTCCAAAGAGACATAATTGTAGAGGCTTTCTTTCGATAGCTATTTATTTTTATCCCTTGCTCACAATTAGCTAAAAGGAGTTTATGTGCAAACTGACAGTACAGCAGAGACACCAGTCAGATCTAGGAGAATTTCCTCCCCTACTAAGTGGCAGTTCAAATCTACTTGAACAGCAAAGAAAATGTTCACAATTTGAGATTCAAGATCATACTATGAGCATAAATCCTTACCAGTCCCTCTATACAGCTAAAGAAAAGTAATTTCCTTTTATTCCTGATAACATACATTTGTATCAGATAATGTGTCTCCACTGGATCATGGTCTTGGCAGTAGGATAGTCAAAGCTAAATGACAGGCAGTGGAAGGATAGTTCAGGCAAACCCAAACAGGTCCGTATTTTAGTCCTTCATTTACCACTACACAAATAAACACTGCATACACTTAAAAGTAATTTTATCATTCAGCTCAAATAGCAAGTCCCTCTGCTTCATATATCCTTGTGCTTTGTAAAGCTTCTGACCCTATCTTGATAAAAGTGCACAAGGAATTTTCCTTCGCTTTCACTTTAAGGAAGGCCAAACCCCCTGCAATTTAGAGAAATAAATCTAGGCTCCCTCGTGTTCAAGCATGAACGTTTCTGAGTAGATAGCTGACCTCATTTCCCTAGGCAGTTTTCTGACAGATAGGGAGCAATGTACCTGCAAGTTCCTCAAGCTTCTTTTTGTTTTCATGTCTAGCAGGTTAATATTACCTGCTGTGGGTTCACTGGGAACGAAAGTGCAACCAACACATAGGTGAGCTCTGTCCTATCGCATAACACAGGTTGTAATGAATCACACATTTATGACCTAGTAAAACCTTCTCACTGTCTATTTTCAAGCTCGGGTTTGAGGCATGTATGCTTTGCATTGTCCTTTAGGAGGAGTAAAAATCGATTGCTCTTTTTATTGCCCTTGCAAAGGTGCTGTGGCACCCGTTCCTGGACAAGGACGGGCCGAGCAGCACTTGGCATGGCTGGGAGGCAGTGGTACAGGGATAACTTCGAAGCCTATTTTCCTTCTATCTTGGGGCCATTTCACAGAGGTTTCCCAGTAATGCTGTGGTGACTTACATCAGCAATTATCAGGTCCAATGAATGGTGCGTTTCAGACTTATGAGTATTGTCAGGACATAGCCAAAATTTGTGGTGCCCCAGACACGCAGCAAGCTGAATCATCCTCGTGTAGTTATCTCACTGCTGTTTGGTCTTTCTTCTTTTAGAAGTAAATTAGGTCTCACTTTGATCAAGGTACAGTACATGCATCTGTTGCTACACATGCAAAAGTGCATAAGATGTTGTCTGAAAGGACTGACAAGACAAAGTATCCTACTGATTTATAATGGAAACCTTTTCACACAGATGAATAGAGATGTGGGAGAGAAGAGGTGGAATGATGAAGAGACAAGCCAAAGGAAAAGTAAATCAGCTCATGACATGTGATCTGAAAGACTGATACTTCTTTTTATTTCAGGAACCATAAAATGGTCAAAAGCAGACTTCTTTGGTTACTCATAACACAAGGCATTGTATTAAATATTCGTAAGGCTTCTTCAGTTTAATTTCTTAGTTGTTTTTCTTGAAGGTTGTTTTGAATTTCAGGAGAGAAACAATTTTTCAAAACATGGACAGTAAAATAGGGCAAATAAGGAGGTTTTAAACAAATTCCCTGAAGAATGAGTATTTGAATACTTTTTTCTTTCTCAATACGTTGCTTAAAAGAGGCATACAGCTCATGGAGGTGAGGTGATTATGAGTACCAAATCATCTCCATTGAGTTCAACTGAATTAGACATCCTGCTGGCTGTATTTCTGTGCTTAGACATTTACAGATTTGGGCTGTTGCCTAGGGAATTGGCCTCATTAGGAAACTGTATTGTATATAACTGTGACTATGAAGTAATTTATACAAACCATGACTGGCTATTCTTTCTACATCACAGAACAGGAGAAATCCCACTTGTGTCAATTCTGATTTAACGTTGGTGTTAGAAAGCAGATGGACAACAGAGAACGGATATGTCACATCAGTTACAACCATATCAGTGATAAGGAATTGTTAAACATTCTGTATTCAAAGAGGAAAGCACTTCAGTCTAGAAATACTAGGATTATATTAGTGTCTCCGATAGCACTTCTCTTCATTTTATTCAGTGAAAGTGTCTCTAAGCAGATAAAGACATCTAATAAAAGCATTAGCTATGTCAACAGAAGTAGAATATATCTATATATATGTGTGTATATAAACCTATATATGTATATGCACACACACATATATATCATTTTTTAAAATTTAGCATTAATTTAAAATGCCTAGAGACATTTTCATTTATTTAAAAAAAACCCAAAACAAAGCGCAGACCTTCATCTGCGTCCAAGAATGGAAATTGTGCAGCAATCCAATTTCTGTCCAAGTCAGAAGCTGGATGGTGTTGTTTTCTGTAGAATTTTTATTCATGCATGCATCCAAAGTTTTATATAAACACATGTTTTTCGAAAGAATCTATTTAAACTATGTTAATCTAAATCACTTATAAACCAAATGACATTTTTAAAAATCAATGTAAGAACAACTTTGTTGTGTAGGCAAGCCCTTAAGAAGTGTCAAATGTGGGAAGCAGAGATTGTAGATGTATTTATCTGATAGTGTTAGCAGGGAGGTCTTCAACACTGCTATTAGTTTAGAGCAGTAATTTGTCAGCACGTCTAATTTTTGGAAGGGATAATGCTCTACTCAATGTTAGTGATCCTCTGACTTGCCATCAGGCATTATGCATTTTTAAACTTCTTAAGATTCCCTTAGCCTAGTATGTCTGCATCGATAAATAGGCTTAACTAGCAGATGCCTACCTTATTGCCTGGCCTTTGCATCCACCAAAACTGTATGTACCTGTTGCCTCAAAGAGCATAACAGTATCATTTAAATCTGCGATTGCCGGGTGCCAGCCTCACTGCCAACTGCCGGGTGGGAAAGCCGGTTAGTGAAAGCAGCACCAATACATAAATATTATGTAAATGCATCTGTAATATAAATACCACAATACTGACAGCAGACTGGCAAATGAACATGGAGACATTCCTCTGTCAACATTGTAAAACAGGATTGCTGAATGAAAGACCGCCGTGTGTATGCCTTGTTTTGCCAGCTGTGCTGAAGCACGTGCTTCTGGGGTTGGATGGCTCATGTAGAATAGTATGGGGCTTCTGGGAAGGGACTGAATGTAGCCTGGTGTATCATAGTTCCTGGGCAGGCCTAACTGTGAAGGAAACATGGGCATTAGTGTAATTGAGATTCTTCTCATGGTCATTCAGTGTTGAGCCGTCAGAGGAGTTTTTGACGCAGTAGGTGATGAGATAAAAGACTTCCTCTTGTAGGACATCTGCTCAGTGGGATTGCCAGTCGGTGGCTTTCTCTCCTCCATGCACAGTCATATTGTGGTCAGCCAGGGGATGGACTTCTGGCGTTTACTCTCTGCAGTGTCCAAAATCCTGCAGCATTACTCTCTTTGATACTTAGCATACCCTGACTTCCTCTGGGATGTCTTCCATATGTGATAGAAGTATTTTTCCCCTCCCTAGGTAGGAACTTCCCACTTTGATTTTTCTTTTACACATTGTTTCATTAGTTGTGTTCTGCTGAAGGAAAGCCAGGCATGATACTGAGGCCTTTGCTTTGGGGCAAAGACATTTTAGAGAGCAGCACATGGAAAGTGTTCACATCAAGAGAAAGCTGCAATGGGGATCTAGATTCCCAGAGAAAGAAAGTGAGAATATTTTAATTCCACCTATTAAAAAAGGAGAAAGTCCATTACACGTGGACTAAACAGATTAAAGGTCTGGGGAGCTTTGCAGGGGAGATAAGGTGATGAGCAGTAGCTTTATAAAGTAAAATGGAATCTAGAAATGAAGAAAGATCAAAATGTAGTGGCACCAGCAAAAAGCAAAGTGGTTTTTTTTAAGGGTTGAATGAGCTATGAAGAGCTGATCTTAAAAAAAACCTTATTTTGTGATTTAGGTCTAATTCATAGCATTAACATATATTGAACAAAAATAAATCCCAAATTATGCAGCTGTTTATTTTTAATAAGATTATAATGGTAAATTTATATTATGATATGAATAAAACTAGTATGGCCAATTACAATGTCAGCACTTCCACCATCTTGTTTAATCTTGTTTAACATGAAGAGGAGGAAGAAATCTCTGAGCTTCTGGTTAGTTTTTTGTGCACATCCTGACCATGTCTTAGATGCATCTTATGCATACTGGAACTGATTGGCCTGATCTTCTCTGCCTATTTCCATGTAACTGTCTCCTTGGAACAGGCCCTCTTGGAAAGAAAACAAAAAGAGGAAAAACAAAACCCAGAAGCACAGTACTTGGACTGCCCTCTTGCTTTTTTTCCACCCTTCCAGTCAGGCATGATTTTAACAGGTTCTATCTTGAGAAGTACTAAATCCAGAAGCCAGTATTTTATGCCATCTGGAAGCTTGATATCCTTGTTTTTCAAATGGCTTACAAAATATATCTAATTCTAAATACTCACAAATTACGGGTGGCTAAAATCCAATTCAGAGCAGAATAAAAGCTAACTGAGCGAGGTAAACAGAGACCTAATGTATTGCAATGCACCAGGCAAGTGGCGGAATCAACACAAAAGAAAGAGATGTCTGAGACCTGCTAATGGACTGGGAAGGAGAAGAAGTTTTCCAGACAGAAACACAAAATGAAAATGTAGAAATGCTTGTATAGCAGCTGGAAAGAGTAAGGAGAGCTGTGCAGGGTGTAAGACTTGGGGCAGGCAGGGAGGGTGTATAGCAGCAGCACTCAGGAGCAGACGGGTGCCTATCAGAGTGGGGCAGCAGCAAAGAGGCTCAAGGTGGGAGATGGTAGCAGTTTTATTGCAAAATGATGAGGAAATATAAATAGGAGAAGAGAAGTGAGCCATGGAGGCTGAAAAGAGAGGCTTGGTAATATTACCAGAGGATGAAAAGCAGACAGATGAAGCAGGCTTTTGGCCGCCCTTCCGTCCACTCCAGAGAGACGCAAGTGAAGAGGCTGCAAGGATGCTGCTGCTCTGCAGACAAGGGTAGAGTCCTTTGCCTTGGGTGCTAGGAAAGACTGCAGTGCAAAAACCAGCTTCTCAAGATTGGCTTTGGGTTTAAAGCTTCAGTGAATGTTTATCTTTAGTGTGTAAATAAAACTGTAGATATATGTACACATACACACACATTTTGGTTTCTTTCTTTTCAGAGCTGCAGTGAAAATAATCAACAGCATTGCCAGGTAGCCTTGAGCTTATTGCCTCCTCAAAGATATGAACCACTGGTCCCACAGCATATCCACAACAACTACAGAGGGTGAAAGAAAGGCAAAAGAATATGCACAATAGAAATAAAGAAAAATAAAATTCAAATAAAGGAATGACTCATCTTTTCTACCTTGTAATTCTTGGGTATAATATGAAATCAAACTTCTGTTCCTGAAAAAAAATATTTGCAGTACAACTTCTGAAGAATAAATGAAAATGAAGGCTGTTAATGGCTACATAATAGGCAAGGAAAAAACCCAAACAACTCTGGCTGCGATTGTGAGGAGTTTTGAAAACTTGGTGAGAGAAGGGAGTTTTCCACTGTCTGAAATCTTAGAGAGTCATTGTGGAAGTGTATGAGAACTGGGTTCAGAACATCTCTTGGTACTGCAACCAATTATGACTTCTAGTGAACGTAATCCAAAGGCAGTGATATGCAGCCCCTTGGCAAAGTTTAAATCTGCTATACTAATTAAGTCTTTTCAAAGAGATATGTTAGACACATGCAGATTGAGGGAAAGGACCCTGACTTCTATGAATAGGCTAATCTTGTGCCCTGTGAAGGAAAGGGATTTTTCCCACTGCTTCATCAGGAAGGACAAATCTCCGCTCTTACAGTGGCAGCAGACTTTCCAAACCTAACCAAATATTATTTTAAAAAATGAATCATTGACCCTTAAATGCATCCCCAGATGTTCATATTGAATTTGCAGTATTTAGCATACTGAGCTTAATCGTCCATTCAAACCACCCTAACTGAGGAGTGCTCTGCTTAAGGGAGTCACCATATGCCAATATAAAACCTGTGTTAAGTGACTGGAGAATCAAGCCTACGCTGTTTTACTTTACATCACTATGCATTGCTCTAATCCGAGGGAGAAATAATTGCAAACGTTTTAACTGTGAAAGAATAGGGAGTCATCAAACCTTCAATCATATTTTAATATGCAGTCACACTCCACTTTCATAAATAGGAATTGGAATAATTATAAAGACATCATTTTTAATTGTCACTCATCATTTATTCAACTCCTTAAGTAGAACACACATTTAATTAATGCCTTAGGTTTTAGCGTCAATTACCACATTAGATGTTCTCCCATATTCATTCCATCTGCTACAAGTAAATACTTTACCACTGCAGAGTTATACACCCATATAAGATCATGATCACAAATTTTCCTGTCTCCTCATGACCTATTGTACAGCAAGTGAAAAATTTTGCAAAACATAGGCACAAAAATTAAGTTTTGGCTTGAAATTAGAGATGTTTTCTTACAAGCATAAGGAATTTGCTCAGCTCGCAGGTATTAGTTTAGCTAAGAATGATATGTTGCTCATAATGAAGATATAGAGCATGTTTAGCCTCTGAGATGCCAATATGAACATCTTTGGATTACCCAACACTCAGGGCATGGGACATCATTTTGTTGTTTTATGGTTTCAAGTCTTTTTCATCTGTCTTGTACTTTTTCATAGCTAGTTTGATTTAAAGGCTTCAGGTGATTTAGGTTTGACCATGTTCTGCAGTAAATTGTGCTAACAATTGCTTACATTCACTGTTAAGTGGTTAGATCAGCATCCTTATGTCATTTACTATAAGGCAAAGCCTTCCAGCCTTTCTTTTTGCCCTTTTTTGACCTTTTCCAACTTTTCGCGCCCTTTTTCTAGTGTAAGTCTTCCATCTTTCAGCTGAAGTCTTTGTATTGCCTCAGGCAGCCACAGGAATCTCCCTTCTCAGTGCCCCCCAGCTTGTTCGTCCCCTTATTGACTCTCACGTGCCTTCTCCACACTTGGAGACCCACTTAGGGTAGCTGTGTGCCACTACTCCTGGGTTTCATTCAGGTCACTATGCTCCTGAGCACTGCCTCCATGCCATCTGCCTGCTTTATTCCCATGATCTACATGAGTAATCCCTCAGCAGTGGGGGCAGACCCTGCTATCCTGGTTGCCTTACCCAGTGAGGAGCCTGTTGCAGGGTGAAGGCTAAGACTAAGGCAGCCCCCAGTGTGTTCCCCTGCATAAATGCACCTTGCCCTGACCCCATTCGCAATGGTCATTGTGCTGCTGCCAGGAAAACCTCATGGCAGCTCAAATGGGCTGAAAAAATAAGACAAAGGAAGGAAAGGAGAACACACAGGTGCCCCTAATTTGGTCTGGTCCAAGACAGAAGGAAGGGGAAGAGAGAAACATCTCAGGTGGAGGAAGATGGTCTGAATGTGCTGATATTGCTCAACAAAACCAGCTCCCTGAGGAGCATGTCAATAGGGTACGCTGACCTCTCTTGCACTGGGGCCCTACTTCATGAGAAAGATCATTTTTACCGACTGGTCTTTCCGTGGCAGAACTTGGAGGCCTTTCACTTCTAATTCCTCCTTTCTCACACCCTGCCGGGAGCCCCGTGCTGACCTTTGAGAATGGCCAGCACAGACAGGACGGTACCGAAAGTGTTCAGCTCCCGGGAATGTGCCTGAAGCTGGCTTGCCAAACTGCTTGCAAGCATTTTCTGGGCCATTTACTGCTGCTCTGAAGTTTTTCAAGTGTCCGCAGGCTTTAGGTGCAACTGGCAGTACCTCCTGGGAGCACTTCTGCAGGGAACAGGTAATGATGGTCTTTACCCCAGTGATCACAGGGTGTTAGGAGAGAAAGGAATGTGAGCCCGAATGGCTCCCTGAAGGTGCCAGAGGCACATGGCAATTATCTCCCCAAACACCAAATTCTTGTGTTCACTGTAGTTAGCTTTTCCTCTTGAAAGCAGTTATTTCCTCTAGCAGAGTCCAGACAAGTGAAAATCTCACACTACCCCACGGTCCTCTGCTGAAGTGGCATCCCCAAACTGGTAATCTCTATTATGACTTCCCCAGCATCTGCCCATTGGGTGGAATGACCTGAAAATCAGTAAGAACAATGAATCCCAGGATTCCAGTCAGCACTGGCACTCCTAATTGCTGCCCTGCACAATGGGTTGCTGTGTTACCCCTGCTAGGGGCTTCCCTGGGAACACTGTCATCTTTTGAGTAGTCATTTCAGTCTTTTAAAGTCACCTTAAATAACTAACTAGTGTGACCTTAGCATTTGCTCATCACCCAGCAATTTTCTAGGCTTAGACAGGCTGCATGTGTTGCAGAGACATCCAGTTCTTTAGAACAGGGCTGTATCTTACGTAAGTGGTCATATAATTTTAAAACTATAGCACAAATCTGGACATTCATTTAAAAAGTGGATGTGCTAAACATTAAAAATAAATACCCAGCAAGTTTATATTTTATAGTAATGATGCATTTATAAATTTTATAGGGTTAAAAGAATGTTACAGGCTTGACATGATGGTCCTATAAATGTGCGGTATAAGTACTTTATGAGAGAATGCTAAAATTGGTCATGAACTGTGGGAATAAGCAACATACTGACTTGATGAACTTTGTAACAATTGATTAAGTATTAATAAACCTTCACAAATAACAAGTTCAGCCTTATTTGAAAATGCAATTTTACTTAGAAGATTTTTATGAGTAACTGAATACCACAGACTACAATGTAAAATGAAAATCTATGAAAATGAATGTCTCTTCAGGAATTCTGAAAGACCAGTCCTCCTGAATATTTAGTTTAATCATTTGATGTTGACTTGTTCAAGTGCCAAAACCCATTCAGTGAGGTTCAATAGACTGCCTCCCAAACTCCTGTATTTCTAATAGCCACAAACCTCAGATTTTGGAGTCAATTTGATCACATTTCACATTCCATCCAAGCAAGGCCTGTGAACTAACCTGCCTCAGCAATGTTACCCTTTTCTATTAAGTAATAGTGAAAAATATCCATTTCATTCAGATTTTCCATATCCTTCATCACAAATCTAAGCAACCCCCTGACCCCTAAACCCCAAGAATTTATAATAGAGTTCATTTGCAGAGGTCCCAGTTCTGGCCACCCATACCTTACCAGATGAAATTATATTTATGTTTTGTTGTTCCTATGTCATCAGTTCTTTCAGTTACTGAATGAACCAGATCTTCTGTTCTTAGTACGTACAAATAACAAACATAAAGATCTTGTGCGAAATAGGGGACAGAAGCGCAGTAAGAAGGAAGCATACATTGAATATTATGCCCAGCTACTGACTGATCTTGGCGAGAGAAAGATCTGCTGAAGAATGAGGGGAGCTGATCCTTAGAGCTAATACTGCATTTTAGTACACTGTCACTGATCACATCCACATACATTCCCTGTTGGGACAGACTAGCACCTAATGTGTCTCCATTTAAATATTTCTAGCTTGATAAAAACAGAACAAAAGCCTCAAGCAGACAGTCTGAAGTACAGGTACTGACAGAGGTGATGTTTCCTTATTTGCACGTGTGAGTTTGAAAGAGGATTTGTTCTGATGTTCACTTTTCCTGTTCCCACATCCATCATTGCCTTTTTTTCCCAAATGAAGGCTGCATTGTGACCAAGCTCTGTGTGCTCATCAAACTCCTTCTAGCAATTCTAGTAATGGGCTGAGCAGAAATGGCACAGGAACAAAAGACAGAGTCAAAAAGCAGGAGATACTACCCAAAAGCCAGGAGTTGGGCATTTCTCTACTGTTTCTGTGACTCATTATTCTTTCTGTACACTACATTTATTGCCATGGTGTTTAGGAATTTCAGCCTTGGATTCCCATAATGAGCTATTTCTATGAAGTGCTGTATAGAGGCAGAACAAAGAGATGGTACTTCCTTTAAGATCTTACCGTGGACAACAGCAGATGGTGATGAGCAGACAGAGGGGGAGTACAGGAAAACAACAAGACAACTGTGAAACTAATTAGGATTGTAAAACTCTGGACAAGTCTGGTCACAATAGAAATATTAGTGGGTTTGGAGGGTACATTATTTCAGCTTTACTATCAAAGAAGCAGCAACCAGAATAAATCTACAGGCAATATTTTATATGTCCTTGCTTCTGAGAAGGGAAAATCTAGTAGAAAACATCTCGAGTCAGTATGGATGCACGCAAAATATGGATGCAACCTTTGTATAAAATGAGACCTTTTATTTCCCTCTTTTTGTTACCCTTGCATTATTGCAGACAAGCCAAGATACAACCCTGTTTTATTCTACACTTAAGGACAGTTAACTATCCTTTTCATGAGTTCAGATATTCTGCAAGGGACAAAGGAATGCCCCGATTTTTCCTTTTCTGCTATGTGTTAGTTGTGCTCTTTTTGTAGGGACGCTGCTCACATATAACACCAATTTTTACCATTCCCAGGAGAGTATTTTCTTCTTAAAATCTGCAATGTCCCTATGATAATGATTCTTAATTTAAAAAAAAGGAAACAGACACTACTATTTTTCAGTTTAGAAATTACAAACACTGCTTCCCTTCCCAGCACCATTTTATTTCTCCCTGAGACATCCACATACTGTCATTGTCTCCATATTAGTCACGTCTCAGAGATGGCAGAATCAGCTGAGAATTTATAAACTGCCTTTATATCTTTGACTGTTTGGGCTCCAGATTCCTCCCTGGTTCTCCTATGTTGCATATTTTGCTGGTGCTATCTGTCACTCGTGCTCCTTGCTGTTATCTTTGACAGAGAACTTTTCATTAGAAACATCCTTTCCTACAGCTTTCTTTGCATTCCTAACTTGGTTCAGGATATTAGTCTATATAAAGCAATGCAGTGCTTTTCTGTGATTTATCTCAGCAGACCTTGGAACCATGCTAATCGCCAAGTTATGACTGTCTGTGTGTCGGGCAAAGGAATGTGTGGGTAGCATTTGTCTCTGTGAGGAGGGAGTCCAAGAGCCAGCCACTAGGATATTATTAACTTTGTGTCTTAGGTTGAAATATTAACATGTCTCTTCAGTGCACTGAAAAACGTGCCTGAGGATTTTGCCTAATATTCCAGTCTCCAACAGCAAAAATACCCCACAACCCAGATTCCAGCTTGATTCTACAGTGCCCAAAGCAATCACTGACATGACAAAGCCACCATGACGTGAAAATGTTTCTGAGGTAAAATATTCACAGAGCACATCACGACAAGAGTGTTTACTCCCAGATGCTCTTCCCCTTGGAGCTGATGTCCCAGCCATGGTGAGCAGAAGTCTGTGTAACAGAGGTTAAAGTGCCACCTTCCCCACACTGGGGAGTGGGAGACAGTGACTGCCCTGCCTGGGAAACATGCTTAAGGTCTCTGCAGCCCTTGGCAAAGCCAGTTAGCACCAGTTACCCTTTATTTCTTCTTTTAATTCTAGTTACCAGGGAACTTTCTTCAGATCAAAAGAAGAGTCAGGAAAAAAAATGTGGAACGCCATTAAATGTGTGTTAAAAGTTTTGCCAGGTATGTTGTATTTGCAGCAATAAGCTACAGGGAAAATGGCCTGTTATATGGATTTCAGTAAATGCTGAAACATATGTATATAAGATTTATATAATACAAGTTTGTTAATACTTACGTAATATGAGACATATATATATATGTATGTATATATAAATAAAACCACTAGAAATATATATGTATACCCACACACACACATATATATATATTTATACATATATACATATGCATATACCAGCTTTGGCCACCCAAACATTAGGCATCTAATTCAAAATTATTGCCTAAATTGCCTCTATAGTCGATGAGCCTGGGTGACCTCCCCAATAGACTAGACAGGAATAGATTACTTTTAGACAGCATGGTGCATGTTCAAGTAGCACTATTTGATAAGCTCAAACAAAATGTATAAAATAGAAGATTCCAGAGGAATTCATAGGTTAATGTACCTTCTCACATAGGGTCCTAAAATTTTTATACAGGACCAGATCTTTTCAGGTCAGCTGCACTGATCCACATTGTACTGTACATCCTCACCAAAATTAGTGATACGTGTAAATGGATTAAGGTGCTGCCTGGCATTGGTCCACAGTGTTGGCACAGAATAAAGCCCCATACTGAGGGTTTGAGCACTTGCTGTAACTTCTGTAATATATATTGTGATCCTGGCATCCTCCAGTCCTGTTGGGTATCTTTGTACACAGTCAGCGTGAGAAAGTCTGGCAGCACACTCTCCAGGTGTCATATTTACAGCAAGGACTGAAAGAGCTTTCTTAAGCAAAGGAACATGCGAGAAACACTTTGTGTTATCATCTGTTGTAAAAAGTTGTAAAAAGAGAAGATGCTCTGGGCAGAGCCAGATGCCTTTCACTGGACCTGAATATCATCGCTTCAGTGGAATGAATCAGATGGCTGTTCATGAATCCTCACGTTGACCACCTTTGGGTTCTTCAAAATCCAGTCCGCATTTCTGTCAGAAAAGATCAAACCCAAATTAGATAACTGTTCAAAGCTCCACCAGGGAACATTCAGTCTGGACATCAGGAAACATTTCTTTACTGAGAGAGTAGTCAAACACTGGAACAGGCTTCCTAGAGAGGTGGTTGATGTTCAAAGCCTGTCAGTGTTTTAGAATTGTTTGGACAGGGCCCTTAACAATGAGCTTTAACTTGGTCAGCCCTGAATTGGTCAGGCAATTGGACTGGATGGGTGCTGCAGATCCCTTCCGAATAGTCTGTTCTATTCTATTCTATTCTATTCTATTCTATTCTATTCTATTCTATTCTATTCTATTCTATTCTATTCTATAAAATCTTAGCTTAAGAGGGATGCCATTCACCCTGCCATTTCCTCCAGTACTCTCTGTTTCCTGAAGAATGAGTCAGCCTGCTCAGTATTTCTGAAAATGTGCCTCCTGCGTGAGGCTTGGTTGGGAAGGAAATATTTTTTTCATGAGTGAGCATATACTGGGGACTTTTATCCCACCTGCCTGTAGAAATATATTATTTTGTAGTCAAAAACCTGAACAAAAGTTGTCTGCAATGGAACTTACAGGAAACTATTGGGAATTTCATCTTGTAATATCTTTAAAACTACCTTTGGATACACCAGGTGGGGTAGTAAATACAGCCTGGTGTGCAACTGCCTTCCTTTTACATGGATATTTTTCATGTATATTTGCAACAGTCAGTTGCAAATTTTCAATAAACAGTAATGCTGTGGATTACTTCCTGAATATTTTGGTAAATGATTTTCTGGCCTTGAAGAACCTGAAGGGGAAATGTTTTTAGTGGTGACTAAAAGGAAGTACTGTGCTCCCATTTTTTCTTTTCAGGGGAGGGGGATTTCCCCCACTCTTTTTACAAGATACTGTTTTTATGGGTAATTACTTGCCTTAGTGCTGCATATAACACTACTGTATACAAAGCATTACTGTCTGACCTCCTCGTTAATTATGCTAAGCAGTACAGCTGCTTTCCTCTAACTGATGAAATACAACAAAATGGCTTGCCTGCCTGAGGATATTGGCTTTCTGAGTCAAGAAAAAGGCAGAAGCACAGTTTGACCTTTAATCTAAAGTTTAGATGCGTGCTGAGGGTTGCTGAAGACAGGGCTTCCACACATGCTCTGGCACTGCTGTCTCCAGCATCAGTGTGGCTGCACAGCACATCAGTAGCCAGGGCTGAAGTCCTCCTTTCTCCTTCACCAAAATAGAAAGTGCATGTGATGTTAGGAAGTGAAAATATGGCTTGAGCATTAATGACAGCTCCCAATAAGATTGATAAGCTGCTTTATTCTGAACGCTGCTTCCAAGGCACTTGAGGAATTTGCGGAGGGAACATAAATTTATAGGTGATGCCCTATGGAAAAAAATTTCATCGCAGCCCGAAATAAGCATTTTTGAAGAATGGATAAGTAAAGCTAAAAAAGGCAGCTCCTTTGATACCATCTGGTGCTGCCCATTAATCAGACAACTATTCTCTTTTAATTAAGGACTAGCCCTGGTACGCCTTGTTATATCAGTATCACCACAGGCACAGATACAGAGAGCTCTCTATGTTCTTAATTTCCACTTTGTCCTCTGCTACACAATAATTTTAAAAAGAATTAGTTTTCCACCAGAGGTGTTAAGTGATTTCAAACCTTTGTTGTTTTTATCCTTATCCCAGGTAGACTTCAGTAAAATAAAATGCTTCTCTGTAGCAGTAAGCTTGACACTGGACATTATAGCTACAAGGACACATTACAAATGAGTGTGCAGATTTACTTTCTCTGTTTACAAGTGATGGACCTGAGATGCAGAGGAGTTGTGCTCCCTAAATTCATAATGATTGGAAAATGTTGGAAAATGAGTACCTCGAGTTTTGCTTTTTCATCTCTGAAAATGTGTTGTTGGACAACATACCTGACTCTGGTGGGAAATGGGGACAAGTCTTTCTTTCCCTCATAGCTTAAAAAAGAAAAAAATCCATCTAGAACCAAAATCATTGTGGTCCTGATGATTACCTAGGAGTATTCCATCACCTAGAAACAATAACACCTCTCTTATTTTGTGGGCTTTTCTTTGTCGTTGTGGTGTCAGAGAACTTCCAGCAGACTGAGGGAAAGACCCTCTCTGGGTCCATTTTCCAGATGACTCTCAGATGAAGAAGATGATTTTCCTTCTTGGCCCTTTGCCACTCTGTTAGCTGGGCTGCAGTGAGCCATGTTTATAGTTCACATGGCTGAAGATAATCCCAACAATACACACAGTATGAGGAGAGTACAGCTGGACTGCTGGGAAAATAAAACATCGGAGGATGAAAAAGCAGAGGAGGTGGGGGTTTGGGAGCTTCAAGCTTTTTCCCCTGCAGCCAGGGTAATCAACACAGTCATAAATTAAAAATTTATTCCAAGACAACACATAAGTTACTCAGAAGTCATCACCATCACAGGGCTCTTGTTCACAGAGTCCACATAGATTTGGAGAGGAAAAAGATAGTCTGCAAAGGGAATTGTTATTTTTATCAGTAGTTAGTCATTATTTGTGGTCTTTCCAGATAAGAAGGCAGAACATATTACAGTACTTATCACCAACATTATCTGCCATTAGACACAACTGAGCTGTATTATTGCTTCTATTTTTCTATTTGTTTACATTTTTCAGTCTCAGAGCCGTTACACAGAACTCAGCTCCATAGCCTCCCTTTTTTGTCTTTCTAACTATGTATAAATAATTTTCTAAGCAACAGCTTTTTCAGAAATTAAAGTTCATTTTTGACAAGTGTGTGAGGTCTTTGTGGCATTAAATGTAACACTGGTCTTGTATAGAAAGAAAATCCTTTAAAATTTGTTTATTCCAGTATAAAATAGTATTGATACATGCTCTTTATTAATCCAGAATTGAACTTTATGATCTAAAACACTGTTGTATCCATTAATAATATTTTTTAGTGACAGAATATAAATTCGATAGAGGTAAAGAATGTACTTGATGGGTTCTTGTTCTACTTTAAAACCAAGTTCAATAAATAGTGTATAAATAACATACATTGGAAGAAAAGTATCATTGAAGATCACTGAAGCCAGCATTGCATACATTTCTGTGACATTCTGTCTTTTCTCTGGACTGCTCACCAGTCATGAAATCCTTCCTACTTTTGCCTGTAAATATCATTTGTTGAAAAAATTTGCTGGCTGGTTTGGGTAAGTGGTATGTCTGCCTGTAGTTATTTTGCAAGTTGTTTGCTCTGGCTTTTTATCATGCTGTGCTATACTGCATAACTGTAGCACCTGGACTAGATGGCTGAAAATGTTTAACAGAATAACGTTGAAGAGCAGTTAGGAAAAAAAAAAGAGGAAACAAAAGCCAGCAAACCAACCACCTCTTGCAATTTCAGATCAGATAGATATTTTAAAGGAACAAATACCGTGACGCTACAAACAGCTCAGATAACAAAAACTGTTGCACTATAAGCAGCTGTAAGGTTATTTATTCACACTTACATTTGTAAATCTTCTTGTCATCATTCACCTGGCTCCTGGGATAGTCCAAAGCAGTGTTTATCAGGTCCCTATAATTGTAATAATCCCTGAGAGTCTGTCCTGGAACTGAGTCAAACAAGTCCCTGATCAGCTTCAGACACCAAGTCTTGTTAACTTCCCCCTCCAAATCTCTACAAAACTGGTACAAAACTTCCAACAGTGGAAGTCCCTCTTTCCCGTCTATTCCCACAAACTGTCTGGGACCACACCCAGGTATAAATTTAATCAAGGCAAAAATTAGACACTAGACAGGTACATGTTCTTTCTCATATTCCTTCAATTTAAGGATTGTTAGAATGTATGGAAAACCTACTGCAGCTTTTGTCTATTCAGAACTTACCCACCACAATTTTTCTTGGCTGTCTCAAGGCCTGTATGGTAGATGTATGATATGGCAAAGTCTGAATTTATCACAGACTAATTCATTCATGTGACAAATATAACTTATATAAAATATACATTTCTGAATTATTTCTAAAAAGAAGCTCGCTCTTTCCTTCCTTCCTTCCTTCCTTCCTTCCTTCCTTCCTTCCTTCCTTCCTTCCTTCCTTCCTTCCTTCCTTCCTTCCTTCCTTCCTTCCTTCCTTCCTTCCTTCCTTCCTTCCTTCCTTCCCTCCTTCCTTCCTTCCTTTTTTTTTTTCAAAATAACACTCAGAGAATGTGTGGAGGTACTGTATAGCTAAGATTCTATTGCTAATAATTGGCCTAATTCGTAATTTTTTTCTGGCTTATGACCTTACAAATTTTAATCAAAATCTCAGTTTCCCAGCTCCATCTTTACTATGTTCCAGGCCACATCATTTGGATACCACTGGTGAGAACAAAGCACATTAAGGATGATTTAATCTGAAAACTTTGCTTTTGGGAATTTTGGAAAACATGAAGAAACATCAAAAATGAGTCTTCATTGGTTTTCTGCCTTTCATGTCTACAGCACTAGTTACCGATTTGGGTCCCCAAAAGTATAATAAACCATTTATTTGCTTGAGTGTTTTAAATAAATTGCTGTACAAAGGACTAAACCTGGGCAAAAAGGCAGTGGCTGGCTTTTGAGCATGAAGTGGCTGAGTCTCAGAACAGGCCCACGAGCTAGAAAAGCACAGGAGTTGTGATGGGAGTCAAATCTGACCTTTTTACTCGTTCCAGGAAAATCTTATGCATCTGCAACACCGAAAATGTTCCCTGTGCCACTTTTGTTTCAGCAGGGCTGGGAAGCACGAATACAGCAGCGGCAGGACAAAAGCCATTCTTGCAGATTTCCCAGCTCAGCTAAACCTGGGACGAACAGGAATGCCCCCAAGAAAGCCTGGAGACTCCCAGCACAACCCGGAGGCTTCAGGACGCTTGTCCACAGGGAACAGGAATGGGAAGTCAGGCTTGGAAAGCAGCAGGAACAGCCTTTGGTGTGGTATTTCTGTACTGCAGCTTCCTGCCTGGGCTGAAGCGGGGAAGAGTGAAGTACGTGACTTTTTTAAGCAGGGTTCTCAGAGCCCTGGTTTGGTGTACTCTGCCCACAAAGGTCAGGAGCCAGGCAGCAGAGCTAAGGAGATTGTGTGGGATGTAAGTTGCTGGTAAACATGGCAGACTGTCCCTTATATAGCAAGCACCGCTAAGTGGATAAGAGAGGGTGCCAGGGAGCAGCATCAGGGTGCCGGCCCTGTTTCTGCAGTGCGTGTCTTGCAGCTCATGCAACTGGCTCCAGGTGGTTGTACCTGGCTTTCCTCTGCTACAGAAGCACCCTGCAAAGGCCATTTGCAGTCCCAAGCAAAGGCTTTGCTATCTACTGATAACAAAGATACTTCACAAGTGATAAGCATTACCAGTTCTATAGTGCAGCACTGAAGGATGAAGAAGTACTCGGTACTGTTACCTGTGCCAAAAGGATGCTGTGGTGTCTAAATCACATCAATCTGCATTTTTTCATATATTTTTCTTACTTTCTTGCTGTTTGTTGACATCCACAGTACACTTTAATAAGATTTACCCAGAGCATTACTATAATAACACTATTACCGTTCATTTCTATAGTGCTGCTGTTAATATTTAACGGAAAATGAGACAGGTGCCCCATTTTATGAGGCAATAATATGTTTCCTGACTGGATAAACGATGAATGCTGAAGGACTGAATAGTTTTGCCCCTACGTGGGAAGGAGATTATTGCTAAGGGAAATAGAATGTCTACTGTATTCTCCTATTCTCCAGTGTTGTCCCAGTTTAAGAACGGACAACATCTCCCAAGCTGCCTGCCAATCCAGTTTGCTGTGATCAGCTACCATCTTCTGTGTCTCAGAAACTATCTATGGGACTTCAGCTGCTTAGCAAATAAGCAAAGGGTGGCTAGCAGATCTAGAGCGAGAATGAAATAGTGTTATTTACTTTTTCCCACTTCAAAATTTATCTTTCCTAAAAGTACACCAGGGAGAAAAAAAAGGTTGTGTGCAGTTTTGTTCAGTGTGAAGGAGGCTGCTGCACTGCAGGGTCAGAGCATCATCTGCATCTGACACAAGTCAGTAGAGCTCTAGTGCTGGGATATGTTGGGTAAGAGTTTGCCTAATTGCATGGTGCACTCAAAGCCTCCTGAAATGAAGCCAAAAGGAGCATCTGTGCTAGAAATTCAACCCCATGATCAGGGTCTTCTTTGTTCTGCCTCTTGCAGAATATGAGCTTTCATTTTAGGTTTTAACCCAAAGGTTTTTGCCTTTTTTCTAGGATTTTGCAGATGGTCTAAGAGAAAATGAATAATCTTCGGGCATTTTGGAGCTGAACATCTATGACATACAAATGCAGAGAAACTCAATTACCCTTGTTGTCCTGGGTACTCATATCTATATCTGTCAGAGCTATAAAAAAAAAAGCCATCATAGTTTATGGTGATATGATCTTGTGTCACATGTAAACATAAGACTCACAGCATGCCCTCCCTATTGTGTGCATTTCAGCCCAGATGGAACGTCATACACTCACCATGGGACCCTCTTGTTTCTGCCTCCGTGTCAGACAGAGCTGTTCAGCCTGACTTGTTTCCCTCAGGTGCTAAGATGCGTAAGTGAATGAGTCCCTCACGGAGAAACCTCATTACAAGCCCTGTTTGTGAGATCAGCAGGAGAAGCTGTGCATCCTCCAAGCAAACCCAGAGGTACAAGAGGCCAGCCTTTTTTTGTGGTCATCCTTTCTTTCACCAAGTAGGTTTCTATCTTCCTGTTATGATGATGGTCATGATAAGTCTAAGACTCTTAACATTCCAACAAAAACCCAAATGAGTAGCCAGACTTCAGCAAGTTCACTTGGTTCTATCTGAAATGAGGCCTGCAGAAAAAGACAAACTATGGATGTGGAGACTGACTTAGTCACACTAGTACAGGCAACATGGCTGAGCACCAACCAGTCCTTTATCAGGGGATGGTAAAATGACAATGGCTCTGCCAGAACTTTCCTTCTCAGGGTAATTTTCTTATTATTTTGAGGAATCCTTGAGGATGATTGTCTCGGTGGAGAAGGCAGCCAGGTCTCAGCACCCTCTGCTGTTATTTTGAATGGCTCAATTTTTCCTGGTCTAAATTTGATTCCCAAATATATCAGCAAGTCTGAACATTACATCTTAAGTGACACAGGTCTTTGGTACATGGAATACTAGGATGTGTAGCTTCCCACTTGAAAATATTTTAAACTTTACTTCTGCAGTTAAAAGTCATGTTTTAAACGATGGGATCAAATAGATGCAGTGAACTTAAATTCTTCTCTCAGGATCCCCAGTTATGCTTAATTGTTTTTATGCCATTTGAAAATGCAGGTTTGTGTTATCTTCTCAGGAAGTTTTTACTGATTGCTCATTATTCAGGCTAGGTATGGGGGGAAAAAACAACCACATACTCTGTGTGGTTTGATAATGGGCTTGGGAGAAGTCAGACAAAAGGACACATGTGAAAGGGGGCACATCAACAGGCACTGCCTTTAGATTTCAGGAAATTCGTAATCTGACTAATTACGCCTTCGATGTTCTCTATCCAACATTTTGACCATGTCTTTTTTTTTATGAGCAGCAAGTTACTGCCTGTGTCAGCATTTTGAAGTCTGTCCTGTGATTTTCTTTACTTTATAGGGAGATGGAGTTTCCTGTGGTCTTGTCTGTGTAACTCTCCCAGCTCTGAAAGGTGAATGCTGAGTATTGTGGAGCTATTAATTATTTCATGACTGATAGGAAGAGGGAAGTTGCTGTGTGATGTCTTCTCTTAAATATCCTGGCCTCATTTCTTTCCTGTTTCCTCTCAAAACAGAGCTGTCTTCCACCCAAAATGAAAATTAAAAAGAATAGCCACAAACTGCAGCTCCAAAAATCACAGTAGCAATGATAGAAGAATGAGCAGCATCAGTTTATAATTAAACCATTTGTCTTTCACAAAAGGTGTCTAGGCTATTCTTGTAGGATAAAATTTTTTTTATACACTTTATTTTTTTCAGGTTTCTTTTCTGTTGGAGAACCGAGAATTTAAACACAGTCAACAGCATCAAATAATCTCCTTTTACTATCACTTTTAGCTGATGCATTTGGGACTTTGGCAGACTGCACCGTTCTTTCAGCTAATGGTTAAAATCGTCACTGCATGCAAACGCTCCTCATAAATAGCTCCAGGATCTGTCTCTGCAAGGTGCTCAGCAGCCTCACCCCTTACCAGCATAAAATGGGAGTCTGGCAATCATCTCATCTCTTGGGATCAAAGGGCAGAAAAGGCTGAATGCTGAGCTTTGGGCAAGATTTATTTTTCCTGCAGTTGAAGTATTCTTCAAGTTACAAATCAGTTCATAGTTTGAGTGGTGTCAATCTGACATTGCTGTTCATCAGGTCTTAATTTTTCCTAAGATCCAGTGACTCAGCAATCAAAGTTCACCATATTAGAGGTGATGGGACCCTCCAGTGAGGATCTTATCTGGCCCTTTGCCTGGCTTCAGCAGGGTGCCACTCTCCCATTCTTCTCTCGGCTCTCATAAGGACTAAGAAATTATCACACATAAGCTCTCTTTCCACCTGACCCCATGGGTCAGAGCTTCTGAGTGGTGTACTTCAGCATAGTCCCGTCAAAGCCACCCAGAGAAGACACGGGCAATGGCTTTGAGATAAATCAATGCGTCAGTGCTTTCTGCCCTCCAAAGCCATTTCATTCTGTCCACCTCAGACCTTGCCCTGTCTTAGCTTTGTATCTCTTGTCTCTCTGGCTCCTCACAAGTTATGAAAAGCGTTTTGTCATGTTCTCTTACCTTCTATAGCCAGCACTTCCTAATCATCCAAGTGCCTTCCATTTTCCACAGCTGGCCTCTAGGACAGTTGCAGCCTCAGGCGTAGGGCTGGGTATATCGGCTATGGTCATGATTTATTTTTGGGATGCAGGAGTATGCCCACATCTCAGCAGCTGTGAATGCTGGCATGTGCTGGGGACAGGAAAGGTTTACATTGCCTGGATTCCAGGCGACTGATTTAGAGCGACTCATTTTGAGGCAGTTGGCCAGATAAAAGCCATGCCGACGCGCCCTGGAAAGCTACCATCTAAAACCAATATGGTCTTATCTTCAGCTCTTGGGCAGTGCCCTCAAGAAAACCAGGCTTCTTTTTGGTTCTTCTTTCCATTGCACCCCCACTCCCTGGTGGGCAGAGGACAATGGGCATATGCAGGGATTGTGTGTTTATCTTTTGTGTATGTCTAAGTTGTGTATGTCTTTTCTTAGGAATGCCGGGGTGCCAAGTCCACCTCTCCCACCGGCATATGGGGAATCAGAGCTGTACAGTTCAGCAGCCACCTCTGTTGAGGGAAAGGTGATTTGGGGTTTGTTTTCCTTTGAGTCAGCATCCCTGGACCACAATGAGACAGCAGGTGATTAATTTCTGTCACTTTTTGGAACAGTGACCAGCCTGTAAAACATTTTGCCCTAACACAAACAAGATATGATGCAATGACTAAGAGAACAATTAAAACTCTGAAAAACTTCTATTTAACATCCGTAGTAATGACAGTAATGGCAGGACAGTTCACCCTCTTTGAGCAGGCATTCCTTAGCAACGCAATACATTTCAAGCTTTAAAGCACCCCTGTGTGTGTGATAAATGAAATGATTCAATAAATTAAACATGGTTCAGAGAGAGAGAGAGTTGGTGAGTGCTGGATGATACTTGTCATGTAAAAAAAAAGCCAGCAATCCTGAAGCTTTGCTTTGTGCAAAGCTCTGCTTCTGGTTAGGCTTGCTCATGTGCAGTGTGAGGTGCTGTAACCTGTTTAAGCTGCCTTGCAGGAATCAGCTCTGTCTCATCTGCTCCTGATTCACTGCATGACAAATGCTATCTCCCTTGCACAGCTGGGAATAGAGACATGTCCTGAGATCACAGCTCATGAAAAATCTGGGTGGGACAGCATATATTTTAGAAATGCCTGATGCAAGTAAATTGCTAAAGCAACCCCTTTTTATATGATGATTTAATTAACAACCATCATATTACTGCATTTAATGTGATTCACAGTGCTTAACAGAAGACTCCTTTCCCGGGGCAGGGACCAATCCTTCCCTTTATGATTTACCAGGTTTTTCCTCACTGGTGTAAGGAGCAGAGAAAGTCCCTTGTCTTTTACCTGAGCTGGCAAACTCCAGCACTCCAAGGTGTGAGAACTGGAAACAAGTGAAATCACAACCAAAATCACTTTTGTCCAGATCTGGAGCCCATCAGCAACAGGCTGAGGATGCCTGAGGATTCTAGACAGAGTGGAAGGTAACCCCGTGTAACACTGCCAGCCACAACAGAGAGCACTTTGAGCAAAACGTGCACAGTCAGCTTGCTACTATTGAAGGAAATTTCTGGAAAATATTGGGATCCTTCACATTTTGAAAGGATGTTTGTGTCCTGAGTTTTTAAACTGTGAGGGAATTGGACCATGCCTCTCTCTCTAGATTGTAAATAATTTGCAGTGAGAGCTGTTTTTATCACTGTGCTTCAAACAACACTCAGCATATTGCTGGAACCAATTATATAAATAAATTATATAATATGTCTTTGGGTAACTTAAATACCATGCTGAGCAGTCAGTAGTTGAAAACTGAAAGATGCCCAAGCCAAATTTGAAAATAATGAGATAAAACATTAGATAATTCAGTCATATTTAGTACAGTTTTTATTATCTGTAGCAGCCTGGTAATATAGAAAGATATTTGCATTAAAATACCAGTGTTCCTTAGAACAGATGTTTTTATATTACTTTCTTTATTGTGTTTAATAACGTATTATAAGACATGCTGTAGTCATAACACATTGTTAAAAATTTTCTGTAGTTACAACATTTACTTTTGATTAAACAAATGTGCAGGGAGTTTAGGGTATCCCAGTGTAATTTAATGTTATTACTCTGCTATTTTGGTGCCATTCATTGAATTGCAGAATGGGCTACTTCAAGAAAATATGAAGAATATCTTTCTTTGTTTCTAAAACTTCAGGTAAAAAAATTTACTCCTGCATGATTTAGTGATGAATATCTCATACTGTTGGAGTTCAAAATAAGTCATATTTCCCTACTTAACCATAGTTTCTTGATAGTGGCAAAATGCTAGTTCTCAAAATACAGATTACAAAGCAAAGACCCAGATGAGCAAAGTCAGCAGATAGCAGATATATTGTGCTGGACAGACCACGAGTATAAACAGATTAAAATCCATGGAGGTGGAGAAATGGAAGGTCAAGCTTTTTAATCCTTTCTTATTCAAAAATTCTCTCATGAACATAAAAGAGAGGTAAGTTTCTCTGTACTAGAAAACTGTGTGTACAAAAAAAATTAAAAAAAAAAAAAAAGAGTAACAGCAAGATCAACTGGTTTCAAAGAAAATGATGCCAGTGAAGGATGAAAGTGGGAGAGCAGCAAACATGAAATTATCATGGGCAAAGAAGGGAAGGCAATAGCTCTCATGACAAAAGGTCATCAGTGGCTGGGAAATGCACCCCTTCCTTCTTACCTTTGATTTTCGAACATGTTGATGCCTCTGTATAGAAGCGATTACAGAGGTTAGTCTCTGCTGCATTTTGTTGGGACACTGACTTTTTATGCACATTCTGGATACTTTGAATCTTGATATCCAGAAGGCATTTGACTGATAGAGCAGTGGGAAATAACCAAGATCGTGCTGCAGGAGATGAGGGAAAAATAGAAATCTCTGGGCAAAACACTGCTTTAAAGTTATTAGTCACCATCACACAAGCACAGCCCTTTGCATCTGCCCACAGTAAAAGGGAAGCTGTCTCTGTTCAGGTTACCAGGTCAAGGTGTCCTTGACGTAGATAACTGGATCATTAGCTTCTTAGCACGAAGTTTGAGCTTTAATATGTATTACTTAGCTGCATATCATACAACTTCAGTGAGTCTGTGTTGCAGACTATCCTTATCTAAATGATTAACATTAGATCATGAGTGGTGGCTAAAAAAAGGTGCAGGAAAGATCAAAACAGTGTTCTAATTAAGCAGCATCCCCTTAAACACATTTACAGTCTCAAGGTGACTCCTCAGTCTGTGCTCCTCAGCCCAGCAACAGGGTTGTTTGCCAAAGCTTAGAGGAGAGCAGTCGAAAGACAGCAATCTGCTCAGCGCCTGATTCCTGGAGCAGGGAAGAGAGGAAATTCTCACTTGCAAAAACTGGCATGCAGAGGAGCTGAGCCTGAAGTGAAACCAGGGTTCAGTTCACCAGAGAAGGGCTGCTTGAATTATGCACCCCCAAAGCACGCATTTAATTTCAGAGGAGGTCCCACAGCATCTAAAGGGCATCGTGCTCAGCTGGCATGAATGTATGGCCTGCAGATTGAAGTAAGGAGACATTAGTTCATTACACCAAGAAAGAAGTGAAGGGACCTGACTACTTCTTGGAAAAGGTGCCCTTAGGGAGCCGGGAGAGGTCTCAGGAGAGGCGAAATAGGTGACAGCTGGGGTCAGGGAATTGTGAACTGCATCTACAGCTCATTCGAGGAACATAAGGTCACATTTATAGTATTTGCTGATGAATGGCAAGGTTTTACTGTACATCCTGGACAGTCTATCCTGTGCTGTTAGGAATCATAAAGTAATTCAATATGTGATAAAGGAGTAGCTTGATACTCATCAAGTATGAAATCTCAGTTTCTGCAAAGAGTCGCGCCCTTCTGCTTCGATGAACTATTGAATAATAAAAGCCTTTGGACTTGGCATCCAATGAAATGTGAAATCGAGGTTAAATGCCAGTTATTCAGTCCAAACACTTGGGGCTGGTTGAGGTGAGGCAATCAGTCAGTGCAAGGACGTAGTGACGCCTCACAGAACCAGCCATGTCTTCCCTATTTTTTGAACCAACTTTAAGGATTTTCAGGCAGACTAAAAGCTAAATGCTCCCACTTGGGTAGAAATTTCTCTCCCCTATTTTGTTTACCTCACTCAAAAACCTTGAATTGCACTTTAAAATAGTTGACAATGTGTAACCTTAGGAAACCACATTCCCAGTGTTCGAACATATTTTGGGACTTTGTTAATATGATATTAAAGTGTATGAGACACACTGGCTACCATTTGGTCTGAAGGAAACAACAGATGCCAGGTAAAATAAGAATCCAGTGCTGCCAGTTGCAGGGCTTGGAGGAAATACCAGAGATGTCGATGGAGTAGAGGATGGTGATAATTCTAGGCTATGTCTACACAGCTTGTCAAGCACAAATAGGGAAACTCTGGTGCACCCCCTGACCTCATGCTCTGCATTCGTGCCACCAACTCTACACTATTTCTCAGTCAGCCTGTTGGTATGAACATTGCATAAGAATCTCTGAGCTATAAACTGTGTTTGCTTCTAGGTGAAGCAACATCAGGAACCATGTAAGAAGGATTGCTTAGATGTAATTTTTGTCAGATAGGGTATATGGTAGTTGCCAAGGCAGTAAAATTTCATCTGCCCTGTCTGCACAACAAAACATCTTTCTCACATCTGACTTCACCCACCTGCCTGCATATCCCTCCACTCTTCAAGTCTCACCTGAGCACAAGTGTCAGAAGGTTGTTTGTGCCTGCACTGCTTTTGACAGCACTGTGCTTCTGGAGCACTCTACACAGATGGTATTTGTTCTCAAAAGTACTCTTTCCTGTGAGACTTTGCATGGAGAAACTGAGCCTCAGGTCAGACTTCTCCCCTGGCCCTGCTAGGAAGCAATTTCCAGTGATGTCCTCCATCAGCAGAAGAGCACACACTAGAAAGTTTTACATGTTTTCTCCATCTCCAGGATGCATCTCTGCTGCATTTTAGTTTTTGGTCTCTCCTCTTTAGTTTCCTGCTAGTTATTTCTTGCAGAGGAGGGCTTTTATCTCTCCTTCTCCACACTTTCCTCACTGTGCCTTTTGTAAATTCTTAATTTCAAAGGTGTTCTTCAAAAACCTTTTGTTCCCTCCTGTACCTAGGTGAAGCTTAATTGTCCTCAGATAAAGGTCTTTACTGTTTCACCAGAGGAGAATGAAACAGAAGCTTCTGTGGTCTTAAATGCAAGATACACATGAATACAAAACTATGGATGAACCATTTCAGATGCTAGAACAGGAAGGCTGTTCAGAACTCTGGCTTTATGGAAAAAATAGCCAGAACCAGGGTAGCTATAGCAACGTGCATATAGCCACGTTTGAGGGAAATCTAGCCCTCATAATGAGTAATCCAATGAAGCAAACAAAGCAGATACCTAAGTAAATCTAATAAAACTATTAAAATTAATTTAGGATTAATATAACAATATAAAAATCCTTTGCACAGCATGCAACAGTTTTAACTCTTCAGCCTCAGCAAGCAGTCAGGCTTATCACATCCCCAAACTGTGTTAGAAACAAACTGTTTCTTAGAAACCAACTTCAGTTGTCAATCTGATGCGTTATGCACACGTGTGCACGCACATGCACCCACATTACCTTGGCATTCCATCACAGCTGCTACCTGTATGCAGGGTGCTTGTGTACATGTACGTATTCTGCAATTCTTTTTAAGAGCTGTGCTCTTCCTTGATCTCCACGATAATATCAGCAGTGAAATCCTTGCAGGTCATGCTGGTGCAGAATTCGTGCCCTTCTCCTCACGCAGCAAAGGCCCTTGGCCTTGCACTGGAGCCTATCCTTGGCCTGTCAGCAACCTGGGGCCTTGGGCACAACCGTAATTCAGCAATGACAAGGCAGCACATGCTGGGGTTGGAGCTGTTTCTTTATGATATCCATCATCTTCCCATCAAAGTCACAACCTCCCCTTCTCCCAGAGCTGGAGACAAGCTTCTCAATGAGTGGAGGATAAGCGTCTCCCTTTGTCTGAAAAGTAGTGAACAATTCCTAAAAGCACAAATTTACATTTTATGGTTTTGGCCCTTTTTCTGCAGTTTCTCATTCTTGGAACTCCTTCCCTCTTTTATGATCCAAGCAGCCGCCCATTTTCATTTAAATCATTCCTTGAAACACACTTTCTCTGCAAAGCCTCTGGCTACAGATGACTGGATATGGCAGAAATAGCATTTGAATTCAGAACAAGGGTTTTGTTTGAGCAAATTGTTTGGGGGATAGCCACTTTTTATGCCACACCTGATATTCCACAGAATATTAACATGCAAACAAAGATTTTTTTATTCGCTAGTCATTATTTCATTATTCTTCTGTTTAAAAGAGATCCACTCATCTAATCACAGCACCAAGGGAATAGAAACATATCACGTCATTTAGTGTATCAATTACAGGCCTTAAATGAGGATGAGCAAATAGTCATGGTGAGTGGTTTGCCATTTTACCTGGTCTCTAGGGTGAATAATGAGGTTCTGTCTGCAAGCAAACAAACAAGTGAGCATTTTTGGGTAATTGTTTGCAATCAATAGTTGAGGTGAGTCTTTTTTCCAGCAGAACTCCATCATGAAGAAAATCTCATTTTAAAATAGTTCCGGGGGGGGGGGAGGGGGGGAAGTTCTTAACTTTATTATTTTGAATCATCTCCTTTACTTGATTTTTGGAGGGTCTTTTTTATCTATGTGTTCTCCAAGTTAGTTTGCAGTGCCATAGAGGAAGGGCTCCTTTTCACAGTGATTGTCAATGTTAATATTCCTAATAACTTTCAGCCAACAGTGCAAAAGGTTTTCTTGAGCTGTAGTGAAATGCAGTGGCAGAGGAGGAAAGAGTCTCCAGGAAGCATTTGGGACAGAACCCCTCTATTCACTCCTTCTCCCATGCGCCTGTGCACGCTTGCACACACAGGCCTGTGTGCACACCATGGTGCCAAGTGCTTTGCCAGTGCCACCAAAAGCTGAGCACCTCAGAGGAGGAGGAGCAGGCCAGGAAAACGACCACCACAAGCCCTTTTGGTCCTGTGAGTTTTGGTCCTGGGATTCCTTGCACAGAATACCAGCAGCAGATTTATGTGCTACACGCAGCAGGCCAGATACAGTCGTGGGAGGAATGCCCAGTTGTCTGTGTGGGTGCAGAGTCTCATCTCTGAGTACCATAAATTCTTTCTTAGCCAAAATTGTATCGATTCAATCCAAGACATCATTAACCTCAATAATTGTCTTGTCCCTTTGGTCTCAAGGCTCTATGGCTTTTCATCTACTTTCTCTCTATCTGGAGGCCCAGAAAATAAGCTGGATCTTGCTGACTTAACTGCTCCATCAAGGACTCAGTGGATGGGAACAGCCGTCCTTCCCTGAGAAGAACCCAGCTGAATAAAGTTAGCAGAACCATTTGACACTAAATAATCAGGTAAATGATGATAAGTGCCCTGTGGTGAGACAGAAATATGACGTAAAACAAACCAAAGGCTCTTTCTAAACATTTGTGTTCACAGGTAAATATCATGGGGCCACAGGCCGTCCATTCATAAGGTGGCACCAGGAGGTTACTGTGCTGAGTGTGGCCATTCCCCTTGGTGTCCCCTTCCCACTGAGACCACAGGGGCAAGCTGCTGACCTTGGCCAGGGCTGTTTTAGGGGAGTACTGTCCCACACTGGCCCCAATCACAAAAAGTTGTTAAAGAATTAACAAAAATATCCCAATTTTTCCAAACGGTAAATATGTGTGTGTATGTGTGTGTGTGTGTGTGTTTGTGTAGGCGAAATAGGACAGGTGTGAAAAATCCTACGGAAAACCTGAAAATCATGTTCTCAGTACAGAGTTAAGATGTAGGCTGCCTTTAGTGCAAATAACATCTTTTCTAGTTTCCTTGCCCTCCAGCATGTTGTTCCCTTGCTTCCCTCTGAGGAGATGAATGTTGCCACCGCTTTTGCTTGTGCAGTAGGAGTGATGCCTGTGCTCCATTGAGCATTGCCTTATTAGCACATCCTGCAAAGTGATAACCGTGGTGTAAAGTCCTTGCCTAACATTTATAAACACTTCCTCAGAAGAAACGCCAGGCACTCCATTGCATTTAATTTTAGGGAAGCAGCTGGTCCAAAACAGTGGAGACTGTATTATTAGTCTCTCTCTCTGGGGCAGGACTGATCATGCTTTCCCATGGAGAGAAGGGGCAGACGTGGGTTAGGAGCAGCTTTGGTGTCATCCGGGAGTCTAGTTTTCACTGTACCAACAATGGGACTGCCCAGAGAAGGGGAGATGACCAAACTTGGTTTCAGCCAGCCACATCCTGCTGTGGCGGCAAACTGAGCTTGAGAAAAGGGTTAGGGGTACTCAGAAGGGTGAGATGTTGCATTTCAGGGGGTGCTGTGGTGAGGGGCGACAGAAAAGTAATGCAGTTGCCTTTTCTTCAAAAATGAAGGCAATTCAATTTTCCTGAATTGTTACAGGGAAAAAACCCTATTAGAATAAAGGACTCTGTCAGTTGAAAGCCCACAGGGATGCCCAGCAGAGCTGAGTGGTACCAGAATATCCACTGGTCTGTACAGACAGACCTAAGCTACAAAACCTCTTACCCAAGCACAAGTTCCTCATCCCAAGGGCAGTGAGGTGGTGCTGCCTGAGCCCTGCTTAATTACTGAGTAAGGAAAAAACATATGGAAAACCTCAGGATGGGGAAGCAGCACAAAATGTCTTTGTAGAGTGCCTATGCCAGTAACACTGCCCTTCATCCTGCTAGGAAGCAAGCCAGGGAGCAATGCCTCAGTGAGAGGAGCTCTGAAAGCCTTGATTCAATTTGTACCCAGCTCAGCTCCACGACTGTCTCTTAGCTGCTTCAAATTACTTTCTTTTTGGCAGCTCAGAAATTAAATGTTAACTCAGAGAACTGTATTAATCTCTATTAGGAAGGAGCTGGAGTCTAAATAGCTCGAACCTAGGCTTTCTGGTGTGTCAACTGAAGCAACATGCATTTACCCAATCTATAAGTCAGTTTGTCTGGCAGACCAGCCAAAAGTAGGTGCCACAAAAATACAATAGTCTAAGCAAAATGTTTATCCTGAAATTTTTTTATGACCTCCTTAAAAAAGCCCAAAACAAGTCAGCAAACAAAACTATGACAAAACCTAAGAACTAGTCTGGGAAAGCTAAAAATACTAAAATAATTTAAAATTTATTTATTTTAAGCTCTTTTCCCAACAGTGCAGAATACAATGGCATACTGCAGGTTTTCTGCTGCTATTGTACTGTTTACATAAGGGAAACTCCCTTTTAAGTAATTCTTATTTAAGAGAAGAAGTTGAAATTCTTCAGTATAATACGCTATGCAGAGAAAATGTCCGCTTGCCATCTAAACTCATTTCTCTTGTTGAGGCAGTGGCCAGCACCACACGTTCAGAGAAAAAAAAGGGCAAGAAGTGTTAAAATGAGCAATTACCAAGGAACCTGCCCCTAGCAAAAGTTGCCTTCTAATCACTGGGCAATTTATTGTTATTTAAGATCTAAAGCATGGTGATTTATATCCCTTGTAATTTGTTATTCTACTGAGTGCAACGGTTGGTGTTTTTTATTATTCATGGGCCTTTTTAAATCTTATTTCTATGCTGACCTCAATAATAGCAGCTGGGGCAGTAAGTTTCACAAGTTAATTATTGGTTGTGTATAAAGGCCCTTCCTTAAGAGCATTGTATTTTACTTACTTTTGCCTCCTAATTTGCTTGATCCTCTCCTGTTCCTGCACTCTGACTATGAAAACTTCCTCCATAAGGTTCATTTTTCTGCTTTAAATACATCCTCAAAAAATCATTGCTCATTTCTCTTCTTTGTCAGCTCCAAGCCTGTGCATCCCTTTCTGCACTGACAGAACCTTTGTGTGACCATTCGTATGAATACTTTCTCCATCTGTCATCCTCTGGCAGGTTTTGCCAGAGATCTCCAGGCTTCAGAATTGCTTTGTCCTAGCTAGGTGACCACCAGGATGTTGGTAAACAACAGCAAAAATTCAGGAACTCTTCCTAAATTCTCTTCCTAATTAGGAAGTGAGCCCCTGAGCAGAGCTTTGGACCAGCCACACTTGCACCGTCTGCCAGAGCTGTCACAATGGGGAAATATATTGTCCCTGAACAAATCCTGCCTGCCAGTACAGACTGAAAATAGTGCTTTGCTGGGGCTTGCCTCCTTCCATGACCCTCGCTGGAGTCCCTCCCCTTCCACCACCTCTCCTGGCCTTCCCACTGCCCCCTTGGGCCAGGGCTCCTGTCTGCTTCCCCCTAAGACACAGCTGTCAGGGCCAGAGGGCTGGTGTCACACAGACCCAGTGCCAAAACTGCCTGTCCATTTCCTGCCCTCTCCCTGCATTTCCCCAGGGGAGAAAGGGGAGGTCACTCAGGGCTGAGGCACAATCAGTGACTTCCCAGTCTTGCCCTGTCCCAGTATCACTCTGCTCTTCCTCAGTTCACGTGGCAGTTTAATTTGTTGCTTAACTGTCTTAGGAGGTGAAAAACCTTAGCCCCTGTGCCTGAGCCCAAGCCCTCTCCCACACTGCATGCCCAGCCCCTGCCCATGCCTCCAACCTCCTCCCAGTGCAGAAATGCCTCACCTACCCCAGAGCATCTCCCTCCTTTTTGTGGTCTTGAAGAAGGAGCAGTAGAGCAGAGCTGGGATGCCACAGAGCACTGTGTTTCTTGAGCAGTGACTTCTTCCACTGCTGCTTGTAAACTGTATGGTCCTGCCACGAGGAGTAAGTCTGGGCAGATGCTCCATGTAACAGAACTCCAAAGCAACCACAATTTCTTGTCCCAATGCACAAGCAACAGCACCAAGACCCACCCAAACTGCTTTAGCTGCAAAACGTGGTTGTCTGGATACCAAAGATGTGAGAAGTGCTGGTGAAAGATAATGGGAACAAGATGTCCTGACTCTCATTGTGTTTCCTGGTGCTTTCTCTCTTGGAAGTCAACAAAGAGAAGGATTTCCCATCCTCATCCCCATCCCCAGAACAACAGTATCTCCACCTGCTGTTGCTACTGTCTCTACCTGAGTATGTATTTGTGGTGGTATGCAGTAAATCAAATATCCATTTGGGCAAGTCATGTCTGGTCTTCTAATTATCTTGAAGTATTTGATGTTGACAGCTCAGTATCTCATCACAAGTTTTGCATTATGTTAATTTTCTTTTCCTTTTTCTGTTCTCAGCCTGTTGCCTGGATGTAGTGGTATCGTTTGAAGGCTGATAGTCATTTTTGAAACGAAATAGTAGTTCTGAGCCTTCCCAATTGCACTGAAAGGACTCTAAAATGAGAAAAGAGACAGAGAATCCAAAGTACATGTTTTTACAGAGGTTTAAATTAATCTTATTAACTTGGTAGAAAAAAATCCCCATGTACTTTTTATTTACTTGGGCTGGTGAGATGATGTGTACATCTCAATCTCACTGCAGAAGATCAGGTATTTTCCTGATGAGACTGAATCATGCAAGAAATACGAGTATTCATCCAGCACTACTCACTGGAAACCCTGTTCCAGCAGTCCTGGAGGAAGTGAGATACTAGGAGTCAGGGCACATTGGTGGGATGAGAGGTGACTCAGCCACCAGGGCAGCCATGGGCAGAAGATGTGAGTGGACTCAAGGGCAGACTCCTGTGACAGGCCCTGGAGCCGCTCTGGAGAGGGAAGGACAGTGAGCAGAGGATGGCTGTGCAGGGGCACGAGATGTGTGTTTGCATGCGTGTGTGCGTGTGTGTGTGCATGTGTGTGTGGCAGGAACTGTGACCTTGCATGGGAACATGCCCCTGAGTGCAGGACGACACAGGGAGAAGAACTTTTTCTTCAGTATGGGGGGAAGGAAAAATGGCAAAAGCCCCTTTTATTGCAGCTAAGTGCCAGAGACTCCAGGAAAAAGCCAGGAGATTTTGGTGTCCTTCTTTAATCAGGGAGGTTTTGTTACTCCATGGGGCAGGCATCCCTGTTGGTTTGGGTAGCAGGGGAGGACTGGTGCAGGGTTTTACAGAAGGAGTAGATAGGTTGCTGAGGTGGGAAGGGTGGGAGAGTGGGGGACACTGTCTGAAGGAAGTGGCAGAGAGAGTCAATATACCCAAGGCTAAAGACTGACATGGCTGTAAGAAGTGATGGGGCATCTGAGGGCAGCTTGGAAGGACCAGACAAGAGACACAGAGCCATGCAGCTCTTCCCTCATTGGGCCACATCTCCTAAACTGAAAATTTGTGCTGGGCTGGGCAAATCCCTGTTTGGACCATGTGATCTCCCCAGAGCCATAGGATTTATAGGTTGTCCCATGGTGCTGGTTCAGGCTGGAAAGGGCACAGCAGACCATGGCAGTCCTGACAGCCCTGCCCATCTCAGCCTTGTCAGCAGCATCTGCTGGCCTTCAGGCATCTTATAGCTCCCTTGAACAAACACCTGACAGTCACCTGGGGTGCATCTAACCTGCTGTGGAGATGGACATGAGAACACCTGGCTCTAGTTTCTGCCTCTTCCTCAAGCTCTCTTGAGAAACAGCCCTCTCTCTCCACCTTTCTAAACCACAGCTATAGCTGTACTTCCAACAACATATCCCTGTAAGGGGGTCCAGCAAGGCAGCTACGGACACTGGCACTTTGCAGGAGGCCAAGCTCTGTTTGCAGAGCTGCTTCATGGAGCAATGGGCAGTGCTGCACCACCAGGCCCACCTGGGTGAGAGAGAGAGCTGCCAGGGCTTTGCCGACATGGCCCAAGAGCTTGGGGGAAAATCCCATCATGCTCCAAGAAGTCCTGTCCTGTAACCAGCATGGCCATGGATGGGGGCATGCTGAATATATGTTAAAAGGCCTGACTTGGAGATATGAGTTATAAAGTAGTGTAAAGGATACCCAGGGAAAATCCAGGAAAGCTCTGGTCCTATCATGCTGCAGGGAAACAGCGAGTTTGGGGATGTCACAGTTTTCCTTCTCCTGATGCAATTCCTTGTTCGGTGTTAGAAGGAAAGGACCCCACCACTCCCTCCACCTAGCAGGAGCTCTGACTTAAGCTTAGCTGGTGTCACATGTATAACTGAGGAGTATATCAGAGAGAAGCTCAGGCCATTGCATTTGGTCTCAGGACAGGAGAACTCTGATCGCAGACTCACAGGGGCTGCTTTTACTCCAGAAGAAGAGGATTTGCCCACAACCAGCAATTAAGATATCATCTCTATTTGATACAGAAATCACCCCTGCAAATGCTCTACAGAGTAATTTTTCCCTACAAATGCACCTCAGTTCTGTTAATGAAATTGTGAGAAGTTTTTTGCAATATTCAGTGCAAGACAGGACCTGTATAGCATGGAGGGTGACAGCACCCAGACTTTTCCTATCTAAGAAAATACCCAGAAATTCTGTACAATGACAGCAAGCCTGACCTTTTTCCAGACAGCAGCATCAAATTATCAAGCTGAAAAAAAAGAGAAGCAGTCCCTCTAAGAAGGAAAGTGAGCAAAGAGAAGCAGTCCTTCTAAGAAGGAAAGTGAGCTCTGGAAACCAAGTAATTTAATGTCCTTTAATGTCTCCAGCCAAGCTGCATATCACTTAGAGCAGTAAGGAAAAAAAAAGTGGCAAAAAAATCAAACCACCTTTCATTCCCATGAGGAGGTCACAGAGTTTATCATGTCCAAAGGCTTACAGCCTGGCCCAGGGGCTACAAAAACCAGCAGGAAGCATTCCCTCAGAAAATGATACATCTTTACCCCTTCTGTCAGGATCTTGCTTCTCTAATCAGATAAAACCACGTATTATATTCAGTATCCTCAGAAAAGAAAGATATGAGATTGTGCCTTTTATTCAACTCCTTTAAGGCCTTAAAGAGAACCATAACAAAAAGTCCAGTCTACCTGCCTGACCGCTTCTCTCATCTCATAAAAGATAGGAAAGCTGTTTATGTATTTTCTTTAAACTTTAGCTCAGAAATTCAGGTTCTTGCTCTCTTTTTCTTCTTCCAGCTCAGACTTTCAGGCATGCCTCTTGCTATCATACTTGATGTGAGCACTGAGGACTTGGAGAAAGCCATCCACCTGTGCCTTGTAGCAGGAGAGCCTGTGGAGTACCACTACCACTAGCAAAGCAAACGTGCAGGTGAACCCAAATGTTCTCAGCTCTTTGCTTCTACCCATTGAACTCCCAACAGTAGAGAGACAGTTTATCAAAAATCATATGACGGTGTCTCTTCAGCAAATGGTTGAGAAATGTCACAATCCACTTCATTAGTCCTCTCAACAGGCGCGAACAAGGCTATCAGAAAACTACCTTACAGGTCAAAAAAATTAAGCAAACAGTCTAGGACTTCTTCATGCACTTTTAGAGTAATAACAGAGAAAAAAACTTGTCTTAAACAGAAGTTGCTATTGCAGAGACATCAAAGCTTTTAAGCTCGGGCTATTTTAAAGCAAGATGATCCTAAATATTGCCCCAAAACAACAGCTTGTTAAGCAGGCAGGTACTTACCTGTAAGGCTGAGCAGGCTACAGAGCCCATTTCTACCACAATAGCTACCAGCTATTCTGCTGTGCAAATACACTCTTCAGCTACATGGCTGCAAGCAAGCTCATATCTCAGCAGAAGGGAGAAAACACCCCTTTGGTCCTTCTACAGCAGCTGCCTAACACAGGGATGTGGTTTGAACTTGCAGAGGAGAGAGAGGCAGGGCTGTACCTAAGAGCTTGCTGGTTGAGAATGAAGTCAATGAAAGTCAATGTTTATCCCCTTTTCTCAACTCACAAGATGTACAGCATTTCTCCAACATTTCCAAGGGGAGAAGAACTACGAACTGCCCAGGAACACATGTTGACTAGGCTTAAATAAGGGACAGAAGGACTGCAACTGCCTTTCAGCTGCTATTAAGGCTCCCAACCCTAGTGCTGGAAAAGTGATCATCTGTGAAGGGAAAAGTGTAGCCTGCAGCAGCAGAACAAAAAGACCACTTCCAGCTCTATACCCCCATGGGAAATTTTTCTTTAGGAAGTTCACAAGCTAATTACAATCACATAGACATGACCTGGCAAAAGGGAGTTACAGCTCATAACCATCCATAGAGCTGGAGCAAAATTTGAGCTGTGTCACTGACGAACTTTTGATCATGATCTGAGGGCATGATTGGGGGAGCAGGTTTGTGAGACAAACCAGACAAACCACCAAACTCATGGTGGAGTTTTAACTCAATAGCCTGTGGTGGGGTAGGAAAAGGGAGGCCCCAGGACATGGACAGCACTTAGGGTTGTTCCTTCAATAACGCCCAGCTACTGGGACTGTGCTTAAATGAAACCAAGTATGAGCAGGTTCTTGCTGTGCACCTTTGACTGTCTTCAGTCAAATGACCCCATAGGATAATAATTACTCCAGAAATTGGCCCAGATCCTATCTCTAGGACTGCATGTGTTAAAAAAGCTTAAGGCCATCACCAGTGAATTAATTTGCCACACTCCGAGAGGCACATTGCACTGGGCTGCTTTTGAGAGGTGGCTCCCTTCCCCTGCCCTCTTTGTGGCTTCTTCTTCCCTTCATAAGATTTGGTTGAGCATCAGAAAAATCTGTCTAGGTAGCCTGAGCCATCCCACAGCTGGAAAGACCTGTGCCCTGTGGGAGGAAGAAAGCCAAGCTCATTCAGCTGTTTTTCAGAAGGAGCCAGGGTTATCCTAGCAGTTGAGCTGGTTGCTTGCCAGGAGGAGCAAGGGAAGCTAGGAAGGGAGTTTCTAAGGAAAACCTCAGTCTTTGGCTTAAAATGTGTGGCACAGGACCCAGGGATGAAGTTGGGCTGTGAGTCAGGACCTGAAGAAAAAATATTTATTGATGCTTGAGCAGCATTTGCAGAGGAGAGAGGGGAGCTGTGGACTCTTACCAGTTATGCCTGGAAGTGATGAGGCACAGAGATGCAACACACCATGTTTTTTCAGACATCACTAATGTTTCTGCATGAGCCTGGGGTCTCTGTGGGCAGCAGGGTTTCAGTCCACATGGGGCTGGGTGCATGTTCTGGAGATTTTCAGATGAAGTTTTAATAGGTCTGTCATGCTTATCAGCATCTCTAAGAGCTCCAGGTTTAGATAAGCATTGCAGAGGATGCATATTTAAACTGACATAGGGAGAACTCTTATTTTTTCATCCATCACTTCACAGGTTTCTTTCTTAACCTCCTCAGGAGGTAAGACACCTGCTTGTGTGCATATGTGTGTGTGTGTGTGTGTGTGTAAAATCTTTCTCATTCCATCTGTGTTGTGATTAATTTAAGTACAAGGCAGTCAATATAATGCATTGTATATATTTTAATTTCTAGACATGTCATGTACAAAGGGTTGTTCAGGAACATGTGTATCAGCCCCTCTCCTTTCAGCAGCTTAGAGAAGAGAGGAAAATCTTTAGGAAAGAATATGTTTTGAATAGTCAGAATTCTTCATTTTGTCCTGTGTGGACATTTTCTTTCTTAAGCCTGCTGGTTTATCCTGAACGTTGGACTTGGAAAAAAACCCATATAATTAAAGGATTTTTGTTTTTGTTGTTGTTGATGTTGTTCTGTTTTGGTTTTGTTTTTTTTTCTTTCAGCAGTAAAAAGAAAATTGAAGGGGGAAACAATCTATTCCTCTCATGAATAATCTTCAGCTTGGGTCTATGACTGCTCTGTGGTCAGCGGTTTGTTGACCACTATGGTCTGGCTGTGCTGGCTGTGAGGAGACTCTGGATTCTGAAAATCTCTGACCTCTTTGCCAAGCAGTGATGCCATGAGCTCCATGCCAGCTGCCAAGGTCTGCTCTTGCCCCCAGCACCACAGCTGAAAATAGGGCCTGGGAGATGGTGGGAGCAAAGCATGTTATCCCAGAGCTCAGCACTGCAGTGGGAGCCTGGGACAGATGACCTGGTGGGAGAAGCAACCTGCCAAAAGAGCACAATTAGCCCAGACTGGACGATTACTGAATGAGATTACTTGTATTAAAGTTGTCATGTGGTTGCACTTGCTGGACCACTACTGCAGCTTGGTTAAAACTCCCTGTAAAGGTCCTTTGTGATCTCCTTGCTTCTTACTGAAAGGACCTGTAAGGGGCAGCACAGAAGAGGGAGAGCAGCTTTGAGCATCATAGAAGACTTAATTAGCTGGACAAAATTCACCATGGGTATAACTAGGGGCAAGGCATGACACTTCTGCAAGTGTTACTCATTCAACTCTACATTTAATCATGCACTTCTGTAGCTATTCTGTGCCTAAACTGTCACTGCTGAGAGTGATCCTGGTATTGCCCAGGTTATTGTGGTCCAGGATAACACATAAGCATGTGGGCTTTGGAAACCTGTTTTATAAACTAGCTTTGGAGTTCAATCGTCTATCACTATCTGGATTTATAGGTGAAATGGTTATTTAAAGATGACATGAGATGGTTATTTAAAGATGCCAAATTTTTGTCTCGCTCTTTCTTGGATTGTGATTGAGGTCCTACTTCTGCTTGTGCTAAGACTAATCAGAGTTATAGCATTTACTTTAATCCTTCTGCGACCAATGCATTTATGTGAGCACTTGCTGGGACCTGGCAGTAAAGACAACTCAGCACCTTTACTCTAAGCAGTGCTTCACAAACATTACCCACACCACCCTTCTGAGGCAGCAACCCACCATAAACCTTTGCCGTTCGACAGCCAGGGAAGCTAGATGGGTTAAATAATCACATTATTATATTGTTCATATGCCACCCAAGATTTGTACCTCCCCAGTGCTTAACTAATGCACACCAATCCAGCCCCCTCCTCGTCCTCTGGCAGGTTTCCTTTGAAGCAGACAGGACAGGGGAGGCCAGCAGAGAGGATATCCTGTATTAACACAGGCCTGGAAACCAGGACATGCAAGAATAGAGTGACTTGCCCAGGGTCACGGAGGAAGTCTGTGAGGAGGCAAAAATGTAACCCAGGCTTATTGGGTCTCAGGACCACCCTCTGTTCCAAACAGGGAATCATGGCCAGAAACTGCACAGAAACCAGGAAGTTTTAGCTACTGGATACATTCTGATATTGTGAAATTTTGTTTTGTTTGGGTGACTGTTCCAGATTCCCTAAAATTGCCACATGTATTTTGGAAGTCGGACTGCTACCCTTTCAGCAAAACACACTGAAGCCTGGGAAAGGGCTGAGAGAGGAGCTGAGGGCTCATTATGGCAGGACACTGTACCACAGGGAAGGTGCATCTCACCATAGTCTGAAACCACTGATATACAGCTCCCTTACAAATCCCCAGCAAGCCTTTACCCTCTATGGGTCCCCTATTTCCTCTTCACCCTGAATCAGTTTTTTGTTCTGCTGATAAAGTCATTATCTTTCTTTCTTTCTTTGACCACATTGGGCACCCTGACCTTGCAAAAATGAGACAAAATACCACACACGGACCTAATGATTTAAATATGAGACTGCACATTTCATCTTGAAATTCAGACGATCTTATTCAAGTGTGGAGGGAAAACAGACAGAAGTACAGCCTTTTGTGTTTGGTTGGGTACATGTATTATTTATGATGTAGAATGAATGACTGATTACCTTGAATCTTGATATGTGAGGCAAATGAAGAAACGTTACCTCTTTATATGCAATGCTACAGGAAAGTGGTTTCTTCAAGCCTCAGATGTGGGAAAAGCTGGATTATGGCACATTTCATGTGTTTAATCTGCAGCTGAAAGGTAAACAGGCAGAGTTGATTTAACAACAAGGACCTACAGTCATCTGTGGGGCAAATTCCATTGTATTTAACAGTATGGTACCGGAGCTGTATCTGCCCAGTATTTGCTGATTAAAACTTCATGTAATGGCAATGTGATTACTGGCAGAACAGTGACCTTCACCCCTGCAACTCGGCTTCAAGGGCCACAGAGCTCTGCAGCTGAATAAAAGACTCATGTCTGCAGAAGACTTTGGTCATAAAAATCAAGGCACTTCTCTGACTTTGTGATTTTCCCATAATGGCCATCAGGATAGCAGGTGGATTAATCCATTTTTCACCCTGCCAAAACGACCTCTAAATTATTACAGACAGAGAGAGGAAGACTGAATTTGTATTTAGTAGGAAAAGACTTGGGTCACCAACTTGCCTACTCTATCTATAATGCCATAAGTAATCATACTGTCAGCAGGCATTTAAAAATCATTTCCCCCCCATTCTTTAAGTTACTTTTCTTATCACCTAAATGGAGAGGCCGACTCCATTTCTGAGCACAACTAGAGGCTGCGAGAAACAAAGTCCTGCCCTTCCCTTCCCTCCCCTCCCCTCCCACAGGAGTCCCAAGAGCAGGAGCTCGACCGTTTCCCAACCACTGCTATGCACAGTTCCCTCATTTTCCTGTTACATACACTGACCTGTGAGTGTTGCCTATCTTCCTGGTATGTTTACAAAGAGCATAGAAAAAAGGACAGAGCACCCACACAGACTCGCAGAGGCGTATTCCAGTGATATGAGTTTAAATATAACTAGAGCTTGCAAGGCATTCTAAGGTGAAAAGCTTCACATAATTGCTGACTACCCTTAAAAGTTGTATTTCTTCTTTTTTTTTGCTTAACATACACTGTCTGTAAGCGATGACAACTGAATAGGCTATTATCTCACAGGATAATGGCTTTCTGCTTCTACATCGTGCTGAGTTAAATTGGAGATACCCAGGTGTGAGCAAGGGAAAGATGTTCATTTCCAAAGCAGAGAGCCACACAGTGACAGGCTTCTGCTACCAAAGCTTTATTTCTCTCCTGTGAAATGAACTTAAGAAGGCATTGTAAAAGTAACTCTTCTTGTTGCAATGTGTTACAAAAAACTGACTCTCATTTCTGTTGTCTGCTGCCTCTAGATACAGCAAAACCATTGCCAGTCCATGCCAGATACATGGACTATTTTAGCAGACAACCAAAGTAAATGAAAGCAATCCTCCTCCTCCTCCACCAGGTTTTGATATCCTGATCCAGTGAAATAACTAATACCTGAATACTCTCATTGACTTTCTGCAGCTTTTGGCACAGCAAGGCACTGGTCATCATGAGGGCTTTTCTACCCAGAAGGTGTCCTACTGCAAAGGCTTGGCTACACAAAATTGTAACTACTCTGGTGTAGTAAAAATGGTTTAATTTTCATAGGGTAGAAACAGTTATACCAGTACAAAGAAGCTTATTTATGCTTAAATTTCTATTTCCATACAAGCAGGTGAATAAGCTGTACCAGCATAAAGCACCGTTGTGCCAGTACAAGTGTCCCCAACTAGTGGTTCTATTGGTTTATCTACTTCAGTAAAAAATATCACACCTCAAATGGAAATAGCTGTACCAGTACAAAACCTGAGTCAAACAGGCCTGAGCAAAAACTTAAAAGACAGTCTCCTTTTTTTCCCATCAATACTATAAAAACTGTCTTAATAAGTAATCTGGCTGGATGTATTTTGAGCACTGGCTTGAACTACCTTTCAGTACTCGCTGGCAAATGTGGGTCAAATATTCAGTAGTCTGATAGCATGAATGACAGTGCTTGCAGGGAATATTGTATTTTAATCCTTCTTATTCTCATTCTTTTCCTTTTCAAGCAGCAATTAATGCCCTGTGTAGAGATACTGGTGTGGACAAGGGCTGAGTGAGAAGCTGTGCTCATCAGGGCTGCCCAAGCACTGTGCTGACTCAACATCCCTTCTCCTGGAACTGCTCATTGCCTTTAGGGCCAGTTTGTGTTTCCCTGCCTGACCCCGCAGCACAGCTGGGGGGACAAGGCGGGAGAGGACGGTGCTGACAGCTGTATCCACACCCCACAGACAGACAAAGGAGTTTCAGAAATCAGGCAGACCAAACCACACGGCAGAACCTGTTCCCTTAAAAACAGAAAAATGCAACCCTCATCATACTGGATACTAGTCTCATGATTTTGTGGGTCTGACTCATCATTCTTCATCTCTGAAAATTCTGCCTCACAATCTGAAAAATAAAATCTGCTTCTAGGCACAGGTCAGGTAGAGCTGGGTTGTGTTTTTCATAAAACCAGGTTTATGTCTTCCATTTGGTATTTCACTGGCAGACTTCAGTGCTGGACTGATTTGCTGCTATGGAGAATAATGCTACCTGCTCTTGGAAGAAACCTCCCTTGGCAAGTTAAACTTTTTCTAATGCTACCTTTTGGTGACAATTTACTGTCCTAGACATATGTGGCAAAAGGGCATTTTTGCCATTTTTGGTAACAGTGGAAAGCTTTCTTCTGGTTAAAGGTATGCAAAGGGAACTGGTTGAAATTAGTTTTGAAATCTCATTTGCATCACATCTTTAGACATGTAACATGAGATCTGTATTCCAAGGAAAACAAGAAGTCCTCACCTTTTGTTCCCAGTTTTGGGAACATGCAGCACGTTATTGCCCTGGGTTGGGCTCAACACTGTCAGTTAGCACCAGGAAAAACACTCTGGAAATATACTGCATCTTGCCATAGACCACGCAAGCCTAAGAACAGCTCTTCTGAACCAATGGCAAGAAAAAAGGGGGGATGGAGGGAAGTACAGGGTGTCCCCAACCCCTTTTTTTTTGTCTATGCTATTACTGTGCTCACCAAGTTCTGACTTGTTTTAGAATTGGGATTAAAATCCTCAGTCTTTCCACTGTGAAAAGAAGGGCAAGTTGTGAGCCTGTGCTGATGTAAGGCTTTTCCTTGAGAACAGGACTTCTCCTGTGCTGGGTCATTTGTTGTGAATTTTATTAGCTGGGAATAGTCTCCATTGCCTCCGAAGTGCAGTGTGTAACACAAGATCCACTCTTTGCAGATCGTGCCCGGTGATTTAGAACGTGCCAATGATTTAAAACGATCTGTGCTCCCTCCACCCAGAGTTGCCTGCCTGGGCTGCCATCCTGTGTTTATACAGGGGCTAATAGAAAGATCCTTGTTAAAGCTCTCGGGCGCTGCTGAAGCAGTAGTATCAGGAACCTTTTCCTCTTGGACCTTCCCTTGGGGATAGTGGGCAGCACAGCTACAGGTGGGCAGGAAGCTCTAATGGAGATACTGGCTATTTAACTATCAGGGAACTTCTACCACGCAGAAAATCTGTTTTAAATTTAGCAGCTGGATTCCAAATCCCTCTTGTATTATGTGTTTGTTGGAGATGTGTCTCATTATAGACACGAGTACCCAGGAGCACTATCTAATATTTCATATTTAATGCATTTGGGAGAACAGGTAAAAACACAAGGGCATGTTAAGGTGTCTGGTATGAAAGCCAGGGGAACAGCAGTTTTCTTTGCCTCTCTGAAACTTGAACGATACCAAGAGAGGTTGAGTCTGTTTCTTATTTGATCCCTACTTACTGTATTTAGTATATAGACCAGGAAGCTGTATGACTTGGAAAACAGGGCTAAAGAACAGCACAGGGATCCGGGGCTCCAGTTCTGCCTCTGCCACTAACAACTTGGGTGACTTTGCGCAAGTCACACGACTGCTTTGCTCCCATCCCCCTCTTCTGACTTTTCTAGTTTGTAAAGGTCTTTGGGGCAGGGACAGTCACTTATGTGGTGTCTGCACAGTACCAAACACAGCAGGACTCAGGAGCTCAATTAAGGCTTGTATTTACAAATATAAGTAAATAGTAATATAAATAGAAGGCATTCTGCCTGCTCAGCATACTGCTGCTGCAGAGGATTAACCCATTCCAGAAGTCCAATGTCTTCTTGACCGCTTTGATGCCAGGACAAGATGAATAAAACATGCTACTCATTACTTTTAAAAAGCATTTGCATAAAATATATTGCTATATTTTACTACATTTTCCTGTTGTGCAAGCCCACCTTTATGTGGTAAGATTTATTGCATGCTAAGATTTATTGACTTATTTCAGCATGGAAATGACTATTAAGATTGACCTGTCAGCAGTTTTTAATTTAATTGCTCTTTGATCCTTCAGCCTTGAACATATTTGCATTTGCAACTAAGCATCTCTTGGCAACACTTGTAGAATATGGCAGAAGCAGTCACTGAGATGCAGAGTCCTAAGGAAGCCTGCAAGTTTCTCCATTTCTGGATGTGGACCATGTTGAGTTACTGCAGGTTTTCAATCTCACTTTACCCTTACAAGCGTGTTTTTGGGTGGCAAAAATACTCCTTTCTTTCCTTAACCTTTTAATTCTACTCTGAGTATAGAAAAGGCGGAATCTCAAAGGCACAATTTCCAACCTGAAACCAAAACCAGATATATCTACATCTGCCCATATTCCATGTTCCCTGCCCACATTAAGTGCACAGGCTTCATCCACAAGGGTAGGGGGATGAAACCTGTGGCCACTCTGCATGAAAATGCGTCCTAGGTTGCTCTGTGATATAAAGCAAAGGTCTGGAGGATTGATGATTTCCATGGCTTTTATATGGAAATGTATTACATAGCATCCTCCTCTGCGGGGAAAACCAGTGCTACTGCACAACCTAGTGCAAAACTGACTATTTGGAAATAGGTAGGATGATCAGGACTATAAAGGAGAATGAGGATGTGGAACTTCCCTCTCCTGGAATGAAAGACCTGCTCTGCTTCCCAGTTTGAACCTGGAAAAATTATCTATAATGACAGATGCATAGGATAAAACTAGCAAGCTTTAACTTGTATAACTGGGCTTAGAACACTTTGTACGAACATTGGCCCCAGTAGCAGTAAAGCAGTAATTTTACATAACACAGAATTGTTGCTAAATTATTCATCAACACATAAAAATATAACTCTTTGCAGTTCTGAAGCACTGGCTGTCAGCAAATTGCCTCTAACAGTTCCTTCCATAAGTTGGGAAGTTTGGAACATTAGCAGCAAGGCTAATGAATGAGGAAGCATGCACTGTGCAGGCAGCCAAACCACTGCTCTGTGTTTGGTGCTGCTGGTTGGGAACATGCCAGGTACACCCACCTCCTGGGCTGACTGAAGGACTGAGGGCTGGATTTTATCAGCAAAGGGTCTATACTGGGGAGAGGTGGAGTCTGGTCCTGAGCATGTTAACCCACCAAGTAGCTGTATCAGCAGAGATATGTGCAGTCTCAGAATCTTGTTGGTAAAATTCAGATCTATCAGTAGTTTTGGTGGACCTGCTGCTTCCTGAGGCACCTCCTGCACGTCCTTTGCATTCTTAGATGCGGCTGGGGCAGGAAGGGCTGCAGCTCTTTGAAGTACATGTGCCTCACTCCTAGGTTCTGTCAGAGGGCAGATGCATCCATTTCCCTCTCCCTTCAACATTATCATTACCTCTGGCTTAAGAAGATGAGATTACACTGGCTACTGGCATCTGGGTGCTGTAGTTGGCAAACACTGGATCATGGATCATTCTCCACCCCAGCTGCAGTCCACATGTGGAGCCTTTGCTCATCGCCGCAGGACAAGCACTTGGTTTGCAGTCTTGAGTACTGGCTAAATCAAACCACATTTTGGCTTATCACAAGGCAAAAAAAGCCCAAACCAGAGACACAATCCAGCAGTACTGCCACCCCAAATCAGTACCCTCAAGCTGTGACCCACTCACCCGTGCCAAGCACTACTAGGGACAGATGCCAGTGCTTCTGACAGAAACCCCTCTGTTGAATGCATGGAACAAGACAAAGGCAGCCCACGCCTATTTGCACTATGTTTGCTTTGTTCCTGTTACAGTAAACACAGGTTCTGATGTAGAAGACAATGATGTTCCACAGTCTTGCTCTTTCAATAAGGTTTCCTCTTCCAGCTCCTGACTTGCAAACTGGACAGTGGTGTTTGTGTATGAATAAATGTCCTCTTTCAGCCTGGTGTTCAACTGCAACACCACTATGCTTTGTTCAGGGGAAAACCTTTTAGGGTTTCAGGCAAAATAGTGACCCCAGAAAAGAGACATGGCATGTACATGTTTTTATCAGTTCACAGACAAAAAAGCAAAGAAGAAAAAAAAACAAAAACAAAGGAAAAGAAATTGGCTGAAGATAGCATTATTTGGAGCTGGATTTGACATTGCCTCCAGCAGGGACTGCGTATAGCTGCTGTGATTGCGCCAAAACCTAGTCCCTGACTTTCTGGAAGTTCCTATTTTACAGGACAAAAAAAGCTACTGTTAAAAATGGAAAAGGATCCCGTGGTAAAGATACTTTTTTAACTATTCCTGACCTTCTCAAATGACGAAGGAGACTCTGCGTGCGCGCGTGCTCCTGTACATATGGAATGAGTGATGGGAGGGAACAGACTATGGAAGCGAGCTTGTTCCTAAACTCCTTAAGTGTGAAAAACACAATATTCCTGTTAAGTAGTTCTATTTTCTCTCTCTTTTTGAAGTCTTCAATACTGCAATAAATCAGAAACTGTTTAAACAAGAACAAAAAGTTGGTAGACAAACACAGGATAGTGGGATTTTGATACCTGGCGCAGCATCATGTAACCTGCTAGTACTTAAGCAAATTATATTTATTTAACAAATACTTTATAATATTTGGTAACAATAATAAAAAAAAGTACCTTTTTGCTCTCAGAAAGGGTCATCCATCTTACCATACTTTGATGAACAGCCCTGAGAATGCAGCTACACAGAAAAACTTTCTCCAGCCAAAGGAAGACATCAGCTATGAATCAAACTCCATGCCCTACTCAGCAACAAAAAAGAAAAGCAGACCAAAACAGTGATGCACAAAATCCAGGTGAACATTACTAAAACATCAGGAATTTGTTTCATTTTATGCTTAAAAAGAACTTTATTATTGCAAAAGTAATTTTCTGCAAGCAAGGAAATGCAACCATTATGGCAGCTAAAGCTATAGCAGGGGAATGGCGTATTTTATTGTGTGTGCTCAGCAGCAACAAATGGAGTAACAATGGGAATAGTCTAATAAATCTTGACAGAAGTGTCACAGGCAAAGCACGTTGGTACACATAATGCATATGTAACCCAACAGAGAATTAGAGATGAGAAACAATGCACACAAATAAATACTTTAAATATGTAAAAGTTGCTAATTAATGGTTGCAGAAGACAACTATTTTTCATATTGCACCAACAAAGAACCAATTTATAAACATTCCATTCAGACTAACTGATTCAAATCAAGATTTGTGCAAATCTTAGGATTCAAATTAAACCTTGTGCTTAAAGCTAAGCAGCACTCAACAATAGAACTACTTCTTTCTTTTCTGGAGAGGTTAGAGGGAAAACTATCTCGGGGTGTCATTTTCCATTGTTTCATAAATGAATCTCTTGTTCTCTTTCTTTCTCCTTCACACTGATGAAGTGCCAATTTTTGGCTGTGGCAAATGTAGCATAAATAGTGCAAATCACTTGTATGAGCTATGGAAGTTGAACCCTGCCATGTTTGGAACTCCGCAGATTGATGTGCATGTCAAGAAGTCTTTTGGTCCAATACTTTGCATGACTAACAGGCTGTCTCTACCAAAAAAAAAAAAAATCTATAATGAAGTCCTGTAAGTCAAATAGCTCACGCAGACAACCAGTATTATTTAAAATTAAATATCTAATCAGAGAGATTTAATGCTGACTTAATGGTTGAATAATGGTCTGAACTAAAAAAAAAAGTTAATAAAAACTTAAAAAAAGGGGAGAGAAGAAGCAGAAGCAGAAATTTTTATTTCAGACGTGAGATTAGATTTTTCTAAGCCCTAAACATTGAATTATACCTGTACAAAAAATAAAGATACCAAATCCAAACTCTCCATTCAGTTTCCGTGGTGATGCCATTTTTCCACTTAATTTCAATCTCTTACTAAAAAAGAAAATATAAAGGGCTGGATGAATCAGGCATATATCTGAGTCTTTCCTCTGGTTGAACTGAGGCAAGAGCATGTGGGGACAATCTAGGGTGAAGGACACTAAAGAAAAGGGGAGCTCCCTGTCCTTCTTGCAGTCTTTCAAAAAAGACAGGAGCTTGCAGACTGTGCTATGACAGGACATGTCAGGGTGTAACCTGGGCGACATGTACATCTCTAGACACAGGCTGTGTCTGCACTAGCAGTGTGGGACAGCAAGAGCAGCCATAAAGGTGAAAATACTTGGTACTGAGAACACCATGTCTTTACCAGACATGTTTCAGGGTTTCTCTTTTAACTCAGGATGAGCTAACCAATACTACTACTAAAAGCATGAACAGAAAGTTACTATATGGAAGGGTCATACCTGTAACTAGGTTTCACCATAAATGGGTTTACAGTAAAATCTGCATTTATCTGGGGTTTAATTGAGCTCCTACCAAGAGTTCAACAGCACCTGGATGACAGTTTAAGAGTAGACATAACTCCCATTAACATGAGAAAGGAATGAACACCCAGCCTAGGCTTCCTCCTGTAGGTAGCTGAACTCCCCCTCCATTTTTAGTTTGAGGTGTGACTGAGCCATCAGGATTTTTCGTAATATTTTTGCTGTCAAAGTCAAGATGACATCTCATCTTGTAGCTGTTTTTATAGCTTTTGAAAGCTTCCACTCAGAAATTTATCCATGAATAAAACTTAGAAACTTTAGTTCTATATAGTGCCAGCACCCAGAACCAGAACCTTTGCATTGTGAAACCCAGAGGATGTTATTGTCCAAAAATCCAGTTTTGGATCCCTTACATTGAAAAGTAAGTACTTATATAACTTATTACACTAAAAGGCTGTTAGTGTGGAAGGGCTACATACCCAGGGCCTCCAGGCAACACTAAGAACAAGAAGAAGGAGAGATGCACTGAATTTTGTCTTGCAGCAGCCAGCCAAGGAAGCAGTATTTGCTGCTGGTGGGAGTATCTTACAGCATCAAACCTATGAGTGACTGAATCCTTTCCTGTGACAGCATTTTCAACATGCTGTTGTTTCTGATCTTCAGCATACTGAGAAGACTTTGAAGGTAAAAGAAGCATAATCACAATCAAAAAAGGTGATCTTATTTATCCTAGGGTGCGACAGAGCACCTTAATTCAGAATACATAAGCTCCCCTAATGAGGAAATGGAACATTATCAGTACTCCATTATTGTTGAAATGTATATAACTCACATATCGATCCCAGCTGGTGATTTCTACTGCATTTCTAAACTGTTAGCTGTGAGCACTTTCCTGGCTTGAGGTATTTTACGTTAGACTTGAGATACTGAGCACAGAATACTGGTTTGCTTAAGTCTATCTCTAGCTCTAATTTCTCTGAGTAAATAGAAAATATCTGGCAAAAAAAGAGCCTTTAAAGTCATGTCAGGTTTTGATTTTGTTTTTATTCGTGGCACTAACAGACATCAGTATTTTACAATATATAATATATAGTCACATTAAATGCAGATGGCTAAATAGTCTCGTGCTTCAACAGTCCATAGCTATACATTTTAAATTCCAGCTAAAAAAAAAAAAAAAAGAAAAAGGAATCTGCCACCACTCTAGTCTGTGATTATAAAAATGTAAATGTACAAACTTCCTCTTCTTCAGTTTCACTACAATATAGGAAACGTGAAAAAGCATTTTCATTTGTCCTTTTTAAGTTAATCAATTTAACGAAATATTTTCAAAATATGTACAACAACAACTACCAAAGTAGTTAGCATTTGAAAAAGATGCTGCTATAAATACTTGTGAGACAACATACAACAGCCATACGAATTAGAAACCAAGGGCCAACTTATGCATGACCTGAACAACAGACCACAAAAGTCCTGGATACTGATAGAAAGCAGCTTCACTTCATTTTGCAATGCAGAACGAATTCTGCATCTTGGACCTCCATATTCTGACTCTTGTTTATAACCTTCACAGTCTGTTGCAAATAGAGATCCTTTAAGGTGGCTCAATATTTTTGAAGTGCCATGAATGTTACCAGGGTTCAGCATATCTCTGCACATTAGCATTCTATACGTCATATCCCATAAGTAACTTTTCAATAGACACTGTCTCACATTCATTATTGATTGCCTGCTTTCTCAGAGCTCCAGCAGAGACGCAAAGTTCATTTAATTTTAAAAACTGATGACCCCAGCATATGACAACTTAGGTATCATAACTTTTTTCTTGTGATTGTTTTTTATAGACCTTTATTCTGGTTTCACCCAAATCACTTACAGCCCTTTTTGAAATCAAAAAAGAAGCAAGTAAATAGTTTGAAATACTTACATACTTTTAACAGCTTGAAATGAGTATTACTTTTCAGATAGCTAGCAAAGTTTTTAATTTTGCCCATAAACACAATTAAGTATTAACACAGGACTGCACAGTGTTTATATTCTTATTAATCTGCCAACAAGAATAGTTTATTGGCAACCTTAAATATTCAGAGGCAAAACACAATTCCTTGGCACAGAAGCTTTACAGCAGAGCAACATATTTTCCCCTTAGAACCATTATGCAGGAACACACAGAAAATTAACTACAACTTATTTTGGCTTGTAGTCAAGAGAATAAACTAAACTTCTTGATGTTTTTTGCCACTTCAGACTCTGAATGATGATTATGGGTGCATATGGGGTTAGATTTTCCAGTTACCTATTCTTTTTACATTGTTCAAACGAGCAGAGGGACCTGTAACAAAGAAAAGCACATGATCATTCAAGATATTTTTAAACCTCCAACTGCTGACATTGTTAACCAAACATTCTCCCATGGGGCCGACTTCAAGTTTGGTCTGTTCATCTGCTCCTTGAGACTATTTAAGCTTATCTGCTTTTTTTCTAGCTATATCACTTGGTCTAATGAAAAGTGCTGTCCTTCCCTAAAAACCCACCTAAAAGTCCTAAGGAAGTATGGTCGCAATTGTGTTGTTTCTGGAGCATAGGTGATGCATTTTTCTGAGATATTCCTTCATTTTGTGGAATGAACAGAAGCCCAGGCTGGAAGTATGCAACATCTGACAGTCAAAATCTGTTCTGTATTGGTTAGCTGTCACTGGCCATAAAAATCAATCGATGAGTACTTTGCTTCCTGATTGGATGAAGGAAACTCCCAATGGCTTTGATTCAGGAAAACATTTAAGCAAATGCTTATCCTCCTTCCCAGTCCTCAGGTCATCTAAACATATGCTTAATTTTAAATACATATGCTAAGGTGCCCTTCCAAATTCAAAGTTACTGAGCTTTGGTTCTATCAGAGAGATATACATTAAGGTCACTGCAAAAGCTAAACAGGAATAATCCATTTAATCAAGTCTAAATTTTCCATTTTGGCCTTTATTCTTGAGAAAAAAATAGGTCATGGTATTAATTATTAGCAAGGTGAAGAGTTCAAATTAAGTTTTATCTTCCAATTCAAACAGAGTAACAGCATGCAAATGCCTGCCTCTCACTCTGCATGGGAACTGGAATCACTTTATAGGCTCATTATAACCTGTATATCAAGCTTGGCCAACCTTATCATGGGGCCTCCTGCCCTGTTTCCAGCATACCAAAGCCTGCATCAGCTGTGGCTTTGAGTCTGTAATTTCTGTCATTGACCCACAGATACTGATGATAACAAACTGTATTTGCTCATTCACAATTATGCTTCTCTGTTTATGTGAGAAGAATAGTCCACTGCTTGACCTAAAGGTATGGAACTAGGCCATGCTTCCTAGAAGACACTCAACAGGCCATAATTCCGATCGATGCGTTACTTGTTGACAACCAACTCCAAATTATTCCACAGAACACCAGGGACTCATTGCAGTTGGTGCAGTAATTACCTTATCTGGCTCCTTTGATTGACAACAGAATGATACACTGCACATATCAAGAGCTGACGTGACCTAACACGGACGCCAAACATCGCCATGAATGCTTGTGTGAACTGTGATGGAGCCAAATTCATTTTTAAAACCTCAGTGAACAAACAGAAAAGGCTACTTCAGTGCAACTCCAATCTTTATTGGAAAATACACGGAATCTGCAGAATCTCCCTTACACATACCATTTAAAAGTGGTCTAAAACAATGATTTTACTAAGAGCAACAGCCTGTTCTTTAGAGATATAACTTGTTTTCTCCACCATGTGCAGACACCTTCCGCTGCAATATTTCTACCAAATCCCTGGGTACAACTCTACCTAAAGTGAGTGGATGGTGTATAAGCTAAAGCAACTGTTATAGCTTCTCTTTGTTGAGTAAGATTTTTAATCCTGCATGGACTTGTGCTGCAACTATACCTACAGCTAGACATCTAACAGGTTATTTGCATGTGTAGTTACGGTTTTTTTCACAGATAATCATGGTAAATCCCAAGGCAAGTTACACAAACACAAAAATACTCAAGCATTGATATACAGAATTTCAGAAATCTAGCTATGTTATTTTGCATTTTCTGAGATGGCAAATAGGAAGTTAAAAACTGGACATATAGATCTTAACTATATGACACTTTGACACAATTTAAGAAAAACACTAGTTCACTTCTAAAATCAGAACGTCAAATGGTACAGCTCTATGGCCTGAGTCTTGCCCACCAGAATTAGCCAAAATTTGGTCTCAGATGAACTTCCTAAATCAACTGATTCTCCTTTGCCCATGCAGCAGGCCCCATGGCTGGGACGCAGCCTCCTCGCTAGTGAGATATGTTCATTTCTCGAGACAAGAAACCACCAAAGGCACCAGGGCCGCCATCATGGCTGGTGGCTTTACTTGACACCACAGTTGAGCAGGCTCAACTGGGCTTAGCACCTGCAAGGATTTTTCTTCAGGAGTCTGTGAACAGCAACAGTGTGCAATAAAACAGAAGCCATTTCTTCAACACAAAGAGAGATTTATTTCCTAAAACAGGCACAGTACTCGAAAAAATGGATTAAGGAAGAGTCAGGAGAGCTGTGCATATACTATCTTACCTATACTTGGCATTTCCCTGAAGCATCTATTTCTGCTCTGGTTTGTTTTGGCTGACCCAATTAGAGACTGTGCTGTGCAGACCCTGACTCTCAGCTAGGCAAGGTCAGCCTGCAGCAACTTCTCTCCTCACTTCCTGCACAGTGAATCTTTTAACCTTAAAGTTCATGACTTTAGCAAACAGCTGTGTAATCAGCGGAGGAGTGGAGGAGTTGCCTTTTCACAGATATTACTTGAGCTCAAATGTTTGTTGGGATGCTCCTTATCTAGGCAATTGGTTGCTTTTTACATTTGCTTCCCCTGACAGCTCCGTTTGATCTACTTCCATTGCAACTAACCCCACATAAATAAGCATCGAGTCACACATAACTGTGCAACACAGATTCTTCCCAGTTTTCTAAAATATTAGCTAAATAAATGCTCTGTTGTCAGCAACACAGATTTTTCCCAGTTCTCTACAATATCAGCTAAAAAAATGACTTTGCTGTCAGAAGCCCTTGTCCCAGAAGACTTTGAGAAGACAATGGAAGAGAAACAGATGCCATTACTGAACTGAACTACCTACTCCGCTGTCTAGTTTGCTGCAACCAAAATCTTCCAGAAAGCAAAGCCAAAACCAGCCCTGTGCTCACATCTCCAAATCACAACATCATAGAACTTTGACAGAGGAGGCAAAACAAAGAAAAAAGTTTGCATCAGCCTTGGCATAAAGCAACCTGTCAGACACGGCCTACAAAAAACTTAAGTGTTCCTTAGACACGAGTAAAGGAAGAAAACCCTGATATTCAGCTATCATGTACTCTCTCCTCTGTGGATTCAACTTTTGCTGCCACAACTTGTCTAACTGCAGGGAAGAATCAGAATTTGGCTCTCAATATAATGCAGAAAACTAGAAGAGATATTAAAACAGACTGGATAGAAAGTCTTTTCAGAAATCTGACAACATTTTTACTTTAATCAGTTATCAAGGACATGAGATCTCAGATGTCAAAGTGTCATGATGACTTTGGCGTATACAAGACTAGCTTGCATATCCAATATCTGGAAGGACAGCAGAGTAATAAGAAAATCATACTCTGTCTTGGACAAAACACTGCTCTCTTGTATTTTCATAAGAGACCTATATAATGAGATGTACTCTTCTGCTGTTCCAACGTCGAAACTAGCTAAAATTACTCTGTCTTGGAAATGAGACAAGACAGGCATAGTATTTAGCAGAATACATCAGTATATCTGGTGTACTTTCATGACCTGCACTGGTTATCCAAGTGTTTTGAAATAAATCCCCCAAAGATATGATAAAGACTTGTTTTCATGAGTAGTGCTATGGATCCCCTCAGAGCAATGCAGTTGGAAGAATAAGAAATCTGAAGTATCTAGAAAACAACTGCATGAAGTACCCTTGAATGTCCAAGTCCCATTTTTTCTGTCAACTGGTGAAGTGGGGAAATAAAGGCCTGACTTCTTCATAATTTGTAGTCTTAGAATCATAGAATTTCTCAGATTGGAAGGGACCCATAAAGATCACTGAGTCCAATTCCCTGCTCCTCCCAGGACTGCCTAAAACTAAACCATATGACTAAGAGCATTGTCCAGCTGCTCCTTGAACTCTGTCAGGCTTGGTGCTGTGACCACTTCCCTGGGGAGCTGTTCCAGTGCACAACCACCCTCTGGGTGAAGAACTTTTTCCTACTGAACAGGAAAGTCATATGAACTTCCCCTGACACAGCTGCATTCCATTCCCTTGGGATCTATTGCTGGCTGCCACAGAAAGGAAACCATGCCCGTCCCTCAGCTGCCCTCCTCAAGGAAGGCACTGACTGCGATGAGGTTGCTCCTCAGCCTTGTCCAAGCTGAGCAAACCAAGTGTGAACTCATCGTATGCATTACACAGACGTAATTTTTCACATGAAAAATTAACTGCACACCCAGATTCCTCATGTAATCAGAACATGTTGATGTAAATTTCCATGAAACACTGATTTGTATGTGCCATTTGTATGATTCTGTGGAATTTCTGGTTCATCAGAAACCAGATTTTTTTGACAATTTTTGAATGTTAAAATTTGAGTGCATTTTAAAATTTAAAAGAGGACAAGTGAGCAAGGTTAAAGTCTATTTACACACGGTTGGCATCAGCTAAATCATGCGTTAGGAAAACTACATCTGCTTTTCTACATTCCCTTAAGTCCTTGGATCAAAATCTATTCTTGGATACTGCAGTATAATTGGGATGCCTCCACTAAGGACAATTGATCTGCTTCTCTTTACCAAGAAATACAGTGTAACTTGAGATTAGGAACAACAAACTTTGATCAAAGAGATAAGTGAAGTTACTCCAAAAATCACACACAGACAACTGAGCATTTTGCCATCTGGGAGCTGACCGATTCACATCTAACCAGAAAAGTGAAACACACATCATTCAATTAATGAAGTTCAGGCAGACATTAAATTGACCTCACAGTTTTACTGACAGCTCTCAGCACATGTGACCAAGGTTTAAGTGTTGGGAATCAAGGTCTAGGACACAATACTGAAATTAGGAGAGAATATTTATTTATAAATCCGCTTCAGGGTCTCATATCTGATCTTTCTTAGGCTCACCTTGTCTAAAGGACATCTAGTATTATCTTGGGTAACAGAGAACGAAAAGGTCATGAAAATGCTTTCTGAAATTATAGTCATGCTCTTGATGGTCTCTTTAATAAAAAGCATTGTCTGTTCACATGGTTGCATAGTCACACAGGTGTGTTTCATTAGCTGTTCAAAGGTTTCAAATCTATTCCTGATCTTTGATTCAGTTAGAGGAAATAGTGCATGTAGCTTCTTCTGATGGAAGGAAGAAATGTGTGCCTAGAACAGCTTAAAAATGGCTCTGAAAACACAGCAGGCATAAGTCGTGTCATCCCAGTAAAACATAAAAGTACATTTACCTTTCTTAACTTTGCTGCTCCAGCACCAGAGCGAATGGCCTCCATTAGGGCTTGCCTTGCCTCTGCTGGGTTACCTGTAGCTGTGGCAGAGGATTTAGGAGCTGCTGCTGACAGCTGAATGGGAGGTGGTGGTGGTGGCTGGGCAGGGGCAGGTGGGATATACAGCTGCTCTTCCTGAAGGTCTTCTGCCTTCTGCAAGGACAGTTCTGCATCCCTAAAACGCTGAAGCTCTTCAGAGGCCAATGAGGAGATCTGCTCATCATGCAATTGAAAGAAGGTGGTTAATATCAAGCATGGCTAAGCTGTAATTATTTGACATTTGATGCACTTTCAGTATGCCGATTTCACTTTTCTTGGACGATGTAAAACACATAAAACTTTTGGTTGCTCATGGGATTGAACATCTGTTACTACTCACTCACATCACTCAGCTGGGCTGATTACCAGCATCGAGGACTTGGCATTAAGTCTGTCTCAGAAACTCAATCTTTATTTACTGTGAGCTTCAGCATCCTGTAACTCTTCTTGGCATGTAAGGTAAGAGAGAAAGTTGGACTTGGTATTAATTTGGAAACAACCACAAGGGTTTTGGAATCAGGAAGATATATTAAGTCTGCAGTAGCCACCCAGGAATATGATTACATTTTGCAGTCTGGGCTGCACAGAAATAATCTCAGATGACAGGGAAGCTCTTCCAGATCTGAGCTCTCAGACATAGCTTCACTGAAAAAAAAGCCATTAAACCTAAAGTTTCCAGCCATAGGTAAGGGGAAAAAAAAAAAAAAAAGACCAGAGAGAACTATGTGAAAGCATTGAGAACAAAATCAATTGATTATTCTTCCAAGTGTGTTTCTGTGGAATTTCTGAAACTAAAATTTCTGCACCAATTACCAGCTTGGAAACTCATCCTACTTTAAATACATGCAGGAGAAGAAGACAGCCTTTCAGATTAAGCCAGCTTTTCCATCAACTATGTCAAGAGATACTTTTGCCATTAATACCATCACTAGTTATAATCATGATGAATTGTTAGTAATTACAATGATTCAGCAATTATTAGGAAATTCAGTATTATGGGCCAAATAGGAGGTTTCCAAGCAGACACATTATAATTAATTTCTCAGACAAACTGAGGCACAGAGCTTCTGTGGTGAAAAATTAAACTATTCATCTCCCATCAAACAATCCACAGAGAGCTCCTGTATTATATTCTTTCCCTATATATATATATATATATATATATATATACACACAGTATATATGAGCATCATGTCATGATAGATAAAAGGTGAACATTTGAGACAACATGAAAGGGACAGTTCTTTCATCACAGCACATCTGTATTGGGCTCTGTACACACAAACTGATTTAACTAGCACAGGTGACACAGAATGAAAAAGCATATGGTTTCTAGGCAACTTCCTTTAAAATCATGGCATAAACTTCTCTGCCAGAGGAAAGTATTCCAAAAAGTCTCTGTGATGACTTCATTGTTAGAGCCTCTTTTACACAAATTGCTATTTATTCCTAATGAATGCAGAATGCAGTTAAGTACATGTAAAGATTGTTTCTGCTTAGCACATCCTGCTCACAGGCTCAGAGGAAGCTGTGCCCTACCTGCAGCAAGGGCAGTAGGATATTTGAGGGGTGAAGTAATTCCCTAACACAAGAATTTTTCTATCTAATGCCAGCTATCTGGATATGTGCTAATGAACTGAGTCATTGCACGAGGGAAACGGGAACCTCCTTGCCAAGGACACATCTTTGGCTGGATTAGTCAAATGAGTGAAAACTAAGGCTAGAACAATGCAGGTTTTGGCTATTAGGAATAAGAGATACTTTAATGATTAGATAAATCTTTCAGAGAGAAGGAATCATCCTGCAGTGGTGAATGTTGAAGAAACATCAACATTGATTACTCGCATACAACTTGCACCATGTTAGCAGATAACCAGGATGTATGAATAACCCCTAGTGCGTATTCAGGAAGCTGGGATTGGATATGTATGGTAGGTAATGCAAATATATTAATCTAACTGCAAACTCCTAAAGTATAGCTTCTCTGTGCTGAGAAGCTGTGGACGCCCCATCCCTGTTGGTGTTCAAGGCCTGGTTGGATGGGGCTGTGAGCAACCTGGTCTAATGGGAGCTGTCCCTGCCCAAGGCAGAGGGGTTGGAACTAGATAATGCTAAAGTACTTTCCAACCAAAACCATTCTACAGAAAGACCCCACTTAAAAGTGAAAATGATTAACATTTGATATCTTCGATGTAAACTCCCTGTAATTGGTTTGGATTTCTATGTGCTTCTTTCTAAGCTAAAAGTTTAGAAATTTTTATGGCAGAGAATAGGACTGAACCTGCTATGCTCTCTGCCTAAGTCAGATCTGGTCTTCTGTCATATGGTTACTTCCCTCAGCTTCTCTCTTCACAGCACAGCGTTTCGTTTGTGGGATATTTGGGTTTATTCAAAACATCCAGTAGGATCAGACAACTTCAAAGATCACTTACCATCTTGATTTCTTACCTTTTTTAGCTTTGAGGTGCCACTGTGGCCTCTAATTGCTGCTAGTAGGGCTGAACGCTCATTCTCTGGGTCAGCATATGAGGGTTTCCTGTGATTGCCATTTAGTGCACTGTTTGAAACCTAGAATAAAAAGCGAATAAACCTCACGTTGTTATTAGATATTTACTTAGAGATAACTTGGAAACACTTTTTGGCACTTGTACCAGAATGCAAACTATGAAGACTAATCAGTTCGTCTTTTTTGGGGCCTGCTTGTAAAACCTCATTCACACTGAACAGTGAGGGTATGTGCAGATAGTAATGCTGTACTTAGAGATGCAGTCCATATCCCCTGAGCATGAAGTAAGTGGCATACTATTATCCCCTAGTGATACAAAATGCAATTTTCTTTCACTGCCGGTATTTACAAGTTTTCTCCATACTGCGTGTTCCTCTTTTTACACAACACACTGAAATGAAGGTTTGGCTCTTAGACTAACCTCCATTACCTCTCCTTTACCTGTGTCTGTGCACCCTCTGCCTCTTCCAGCTAGTGCAGTAGCCATAATGTTGCATAATATACGGAATGTTCAGAATAAGCAGCAGCTTGGTCTGAATTTTGCCATTATAAATTTTTTCAAATACCTTGTGTTCTCCAGCTCACCAGCAACTGAACAAGTTACCAAACCTCTGGTGTCTGACAGAATGAATACAGGGCTCTACAATTTGAACAGGTTAGAAAAAGTTTCCCCTTTACCTTTCTGAGTTTCTCCTTTCCCCCTCCTGTTTGAATGGCTTCCATTAGGGCACTGTGCAAAGATGTGTCTTTTGGAACTGGCTTTTGGACGACAGGCTTGAACTTCTTCTTTGGTCCGAAGATATTGGTCTGCACGTTAACATCCAGTTCACTGACAGTATTAATATCTGAATCATCAGGTTTCTCCTCCTGCTCTGACTCCGCATTTGCTGCTGCACCATTTAGTTCAGGTGAAGCTTTCAGTGAACTAACTTGTACACCATTAGAAGGACGCCATTTAGTGACTCGCAAAGATGAGCTGGAAGAGGATGGGACTCCTTGGAGATCAGGAGACTTGAGGGATGAGGCTGAATTAGTGTGGGTCAAAGTCTCACATTTCTGGTCAAACACAAGACGTGTCTTTTTCTCTGCTATACTTTGTTTGCTGTTTAAACCATGATCATCTTCTGCACTGTTGTTATCCTTTGAAGAGGATTTAGTAAGTGCGACACTGGCATTCTTTTTATAGAAACTCAAAGGAGTTGCTTGATTTGGTGCCCTGATATTAACTACTTTGTTTTCCATGCCAGAATTATCACCTGGTGTAAATCTGTGGGATGCTTTCTGACTGGAAGCAAAAATACTTGAAAGTGTTTCTCTTGTTTCTGCTGATTCTGTTTCCACAGGGCTATATTTGGCCACAATAATACATCTTTTTGGTGAAACTTCTGCTTCATTCTTAATCTCTCCTGCCCCTTGCTTGTTTTCATCTTTCTCATGATATTCCATAGTGTCAGATTTAAAGGTAGTTGCACTGATATGTCTTGCAATGGCAGAGGCAACATACTGACTTGAAGTTCTCCTGTGTGGCTTTACAAATGGGAGTTCCAGCTTGTCCTTACTAATGGTTGGGGCTGCTAATGGTGTTACCTGAGACTGTGTAACTGAAAGAGCTGGTTTGGTCCTTTCATTCTCAGATTGTCTTTCAGCTACCTGGGCAGTAACAGTTTGTTGTGCTGCAGGTTTTGGAGCTGCAAGACAGACAGGTTTGTGTTCGTGTTTTATAGTAAAGGGCTTAGAGTTTGTGGTGACTGCTGACTTTTTAGGAAAATGCTCAGCGGGGTCATCACTTTGCTTTTCCATAGAACTTGACCTCCAGAATGCCTTCACCTTCCCAATATGAATTTCCTCACTTTCAGCAGAAGAAGAGCCTTGTACTTGCTTACTGACACTGGTATTTGGGCCTATAAGATTGCCTAATTCATCTATCTTAATGGCACCAGTGGAGAGTGAAACTCCTCTATCAAAATGTCTTACTTCAGGTTTGGGAGGGACAACTTTAAAGGTTGTCAAACCCATTTTAGGTTCATAGCTTGATCCTGAATTCTGGGCACGATGACACCATGTGGGTGTTGATGGGACTTCTTCTACTTCCATTTTTTTTGCTGGTGGCCATTTGATTTCTAATTCTGATTTACTTTTTTTCAGAGATCTTTCCCTGCTACTACATTCATTAAATGGATTTAGCTTCTCTTTTGCTGTACTGATTTCAGTCGTGGCCTTAGAGTGAGACGGACTCAGCTTAGATTTACATTCCTCAGACTTCACACCGTGTTTAGGAGAGAGTTCCAGTCTTAAGTTCTTTTCACTTCTTTTTTCAAAGGAGGATGTGAGAGATTCAAACATATCTCTCCTCTGTTCCACAGGCAAGTGACTGAATTCATTTTCAGATGGTTGCTGATATATTAGGTCCTTGCATACAGCTCCACCATCTGTGTGTCCCTTATCAAAGGAACCTGCATTGTTGTTTTTATTTGTGAAGTTTCTTGCATTAACAGAGTCATCTGAGATATTCTGTGAAATCCTAATCTCCACCTCTTGATTTTCATCTGAGTTAGAGGTGCTAACTTCTGGAGCATCATCTATGATTGTTACTGGAACAGAAATGGAAACATCTTGGGTGGCCTCAACTTTTCTTATATGTAGGTTCAAGGCTTCACTGGTGTAGTTGGAGTCAGAGTTACTGACACCATCCACTGCTGCAAAATACACATACAATGTTACATATAGGCAGTATTTAGGCAACATGACTATAAATTACACAAACAGCCAGTACAAGCATAAGCAAACCAGCCATTTTAGTTACACTAAAAGTAACAGGCATTTTTTAATGCCTTTATTACAAAAAAAAGGAGATTTCTCAGTCCTTCTTATTGTCTGGTTGCTGATTAGGATCGGCAAAATATTCCTGCAGTCCTCCTGCTTCAGCCAGTGGGAAACACACAAATGCAGCTGAAAGCAGGATTTCATCTATTGTTCATACCTTATCTTTGACTAACTTATCTCAGTGATAAACATTTCACCACATGACTCCAAAGGAGAAATATTTCTGAGAAACAGCAAGCAGCTCCAAATTATGTTTCCCAGACCTGGTTAGTAATAACAGCCCAGCTGAAGGATTTCCTTGAGCAAGCAAACAAAGAAACAGTACTTTTATTTTTTCTCCATTCTTCTCACCCTTTATTACCAGTGACTCCAGAAGCCTCATTGTGCAACAGGGCTATATATCCTCTCAAATTTGCTGGTATAAATCAAAGGTTACAACACAGAAGCTAAGGAATGGCTGTGTCTGAGAACTCACAAGAAATCAAATCAGACTCAAGTCCACTGCAGAAGTATTAAAATGAAGATGGGAAGTAAAAAAAAAAGTATTCAATGTCACTTGTTGACAAACCAATAATAGAGAAGTATTTTTAATTCACAGTAGGAAAAAGAGGAACACAATATGGCATTTTATCTCTTCCCACTCTTTCATGTTTTCCCATTTTTAACTTTTAAATATGCCTTTTAACACAGAGGAGGCACTGGATACAAAAATGTTCCATCCTTTTCCACTTCATTATGATAAAATAAAACCAGAGAGATTCTTCATTAAACACAGAGCTAAATTCACAACTGATTTAACGTCACTGAAGTCAATGAAATTATACTAAATTTGGCCTATAAAATATGTCCATTGAGTGCTGTTATCTGTTTTTGGTAAAAGACACTGAAATATAATGACAGTCTGATATGCAGTTTGAAAAATATTCAGTGTGAGCCTATAAAGGGTGTCTGCTCCTGAAGCAAAGGAGCCACTTTGGGGGGACCACATTCTACCATGAGCTGTCCCCAGTGATCTTAGTGAGAAACATACAGGTGGTCTCAAGAGTACGGTTTGATTCTGCATCTACTGGCTGTGTCTCTGTCTTTTGTACTTCAGAGGTAACACACGCTTTCCCACCTTCTAAATCTTCATCAAGGTCAGCCAAAGTCTGCTGGAGCTGTGCTGCAATGAATGGATCTTCATTCTCATGCTTAGCCAAAGCCATTGCTTCATCTTGCCTGCTAAAGGAAAGAGGAGAAAATCACTGGGTCTGTCCCCTTTCTTTCACTTTGCACTGCTGCTCTGAAACACACTACAATTTCAGCCCCTTTGCTTCCACTGGGGTTCTGAAACCCATTCTCCAAAGCATGAAAAATGTGTAGCCTTAGAGATACACACCACCACACTGACACATCCACATCTAGGAAGGATCTTGGTGGTGCCTGAGCATACTCAGTGTGCTGGCAATCAAAAGATTAAGATTAATAAAGCCTGCAAAGAAATGGTCTGGCTTCAGTGTGAAGTACACACTTCAGCTGGACTGCAGAAACACAGCATATGCCAGGACAAAGGTTTTGCATATCCATACAATTTTAAGGCAGACCACTAACCATCCTGTGCATGCACTGTAACAATACATATGCACCTTAATTAAATAAAAATTGCATGATAATGAAAAATAAATACAGTCAAAGTACTGTTAGACAATCACTCTGCATCTAGAGGTGTGGGAGGGAATGAGAGCAGTTTCTAATGAAACATATCTAGGGACCTGATTTTGGCAGAAAACTGATGAAGCTGTACAATGACCTAAGACAAGTCTGAAATCAGAATGACTGCCAAGCGTTGCTTTGGCCTATTAAAAGAAGAAAAGAAGAAGAAAATGAAACAAACTAAAATCCTAACAAAAATTACTAAAACTTAAAAAAACTGAAAAACAACCTGTATGGCAACCTTGTACAAAACAGTCCTCCTTTTTCTTAGAGAGAAAAATCTTGATCAAAACATTTTTATCTAAATCATTGAAATGAGAATTTCACATTGGACAATTTATTTCTTTCAGTTACCTCACCCGAATTTAAGATGTTGTGGTCTATGACACTGTATCTAAGTTCCGCCCCTGTGATTAGCCTGTTGAAAAAGTAGCTTTCCATTCTAGCCACACTTACAACTATCACTGGCTGGGTGAAGCAGATTTGCCCTTTTCAAGATCATACCCTTAATCTCATAGATACAATAACAGATGACAGATCTTTTTGTTATTTCACAAAAAATTACCTGGAAAACGCCATTTTTATTCTCCCCTTTAAGATAGCAATCTGAATAAAAATTCAGGGACATCTCCTGACATTGATTTAAATTGTGTCCAGCAATGTAGCTTCATTTTTTGCTATTTTATTGTTTGATTTCCCTCTTGCTCATACCAGGAGCAACTGAAAGCACTTGTTGAAGCATCAGGTATTTTATTTTATTTTAGTGCATTATTTATTTAGCATTCAACTCTCCTTTATGTTTTTCGTAGTAGTTCTGCAGCCTGATCCTTCTACTTTTACCTAAACTGCCTTGCACTTACAAAGCTGAGTTCATGTATGTGGTATCGATGAAAACAAAAAAGTACACCGCCAAGGAAGCCTTCCAAAACTGCCATACACACGTTCTTGTGTATCTGAATACACAGATGGGATTAATTCAAGACAACAAGGCTTGATATATGACTAAGAGGTTTCCTAAACTGGAATCTAAGACAGAAATCAGAACGGGTTGTTTTTAAATACAGAGGAAGAGACAGGGTGCTCTGTGACTGGAATAAAATTTTTTCCAATACCTGCCACTGACCTGAGCTTTGACAGGCCCTGAACACGCCTACAAGCCAATGTGACCTAATGATGCTCAGGCTCAACATCCACACTGCAAGATTCATGGTGAACTGAATTTCCCCCCTGATGGATTATGAGGATGGTGGTGCAAATCAGTTACAGTCTCCAGTGCAGGCACCTGGCGCTGTAGGACTGCAGTCCCTCTGTACCCTGAGGTACACACACACACACACACACACACACACACACACACATCAATGAGATTACTCATCTGAGCCATCTGACAAAAAGATTTACGCTTACTGCAACATTTAAATTGGGAGAGAAGACTGGCAAACAAAACCCTCAATGTGAAGATGTCAGAAAGAATGAACTAATTGAATTTCATATTGTTCTTGCAGTGGAAAGTTTCATAAAATTATTAAAAAACACTCTCCTCTGAGTGCATTTTAAAACAATTTATTTGCAAACTCAGAGAGAGCATTTTGAATAGGAGAATCATTCAAACTGTGCACCAGCTAAGCAACAGGTCTATGCATCATGGAAAGCAAATAGCACTTTCTTCCTTACAAAGCTGGTCCTTCAGAATAGTTGTACACAGATGGAGGCAAGTAAGTGACACTGAGACTCTGACCTATTGTGGATAAGTTGTTTCCAAAGCCTTGAAAGGAAAATTTGTAAACTCACAAGACCTAATTTCATGGAGGCGATGACAGCTCACCACCTTTTTGGTACCTGATTTTATTGTGCTGTCTAGTGCCGGACTGTTCTACAATATAACCAAAATCTGTACTACTAAGGTTGTCTGTGCTGGAATTTCGACAGGAAATAATAGGGTTGAGAATTGTATGGGAAATTTATCTAGAAAAACATATTTGGGATGGGAACAAGCATTCCTGGGCTTCAAACACAGAGTGTAGGTCCACTGCACTGCACTGAACCGTTCTTTTCTCACGTCTATCAGTGGGAATCTTTCAATGACTCCTCATAGCAAAATTATCCTCTCCTTGCTGGGCACAACAGTCAGCAGTGGTCTCTTTCATTATCCCCTGTGCACTTATGCAGCGACTATACATAATTTGCCTCTCAATCTTTGCTTCAATCTCCTTACTTAGACAACTGGGATAATATTATCCAATTCACAAAATTCTTCTGAAGGAAAGAGAACAATGCAGTGCAAATGAAAGGATTCTTATTTGCTGCTACAGAGGGAGCTTCAGAAAAAGCAGATCTTTTCTTTTGCATTTCTAAATCTCTGAAAGAGCTACTGTTCAATGCATCTCCAAACTCACCTACAAAAGCAAGCCAGAAGGTATAGATTAATCATAAAGGCCTTTCTTAAAATTCTTACCACTGGGAATTTAGAACGGGCTATGTGTTTTGTGAGGTGAAGGTCTGGTAGTTTCCAGTAGCTCACATGACTTAAAAATATATCTAAGAAGACTCTTTCTCACAGGAAAAGGAAAACGAAAGGGCCTCAAATTTTTTTTTCCATAGTCTTCTTACCTTCTAAGCCCATACACTTTTCTTTTGTTGACAGCTGTTCTGGCCAGAAGCCAAGAAAAATATGGCTTATTCTGATACCATGTTTTACATTCTGGATAAACATTACCAGTGGTATTTTCTCATACATGCCTTTTTTTTTTTTTTTTTTTTTTTGACTTAGGGAAGAACCTGATAACCTTTACGCTGCCTTCCTGGTTAAAACATGAGGTGCTAAAAATACAGCTCTGGTGAGCATTTAGCCCAAGCCCAAAATGGCAAATGTGCACAGTTCCTGGAAGCCTGCACACATATTACTTATGTAGATTAGCAGAGATTTGTGCAAGAGCACAGAACGAAGCAAAGTGACTACTAAACTACAGCATTTAATGTTCCACTGAGCTCAGGCTACAACGCCTAAATTACTCCTTGGCAGTCATTTGCGCAGTTGGAGACAAAATGAAACTTACAGCAGCATTTTACCAAATTAGTGCCATGGGAGACATACATTTATGAGAAGGTTTACATTCTAAGAAAGAGAGAAATGTCTCTGATAAAACTCGCTGGAAACACTGCATTAAAAGAAACCCAAACTAGTGGTAAGACAAGGGATTTTCAATGAGAGAAGCTGCCATTTTGTTATAGTCAGAGCAGCTTTACCCACGGGTCCATAAATGATAAAACTGACCCAAGTCCCTCTGAGCACTTCTTAGGAGTTCTGGTGCAGAAGGACACGCAGGGATGTAGTGACAACTGTGAGGCACAGTGAGAGCATTCAGCTTCTCTCATGTGCCTTGGGCAGCTAAGAGGGACTGACCAACATGGAAAACTGACATGATTACTCCAGTTCCAAGGACTGGGCTTTGAAGGATTCAGGCTCCCCTCCCAGCTCTAACAGTTGTCCCAGTTGTCCCAGTCTGGTACTGGGGAATTACATTAACCCATCTTTATGTATTCAAATTTGTCCTCTTTAAAATGAATCCATGATATTCACCTCACACACAAATGCTGCAAAGAGAAATGCTTCTACCTTGTGTATATAGCAAGGTGGGTGTTAAAGAAGAGACTGATACTGAAGGATTTTAAGTCGTAGAAAGTATGGCTAAAAAGTTAAATGGCTAAATGCTATGGCTATGGCTAAAAGAAGCTTTTTGAAAACAACTTGCTACTCAATCAGGCCAGAAACACGGCACTAAGTAAACTCAGGGTGTTTATATATTCATTTTTGTGAGCGATGCGGTGAAGTACTCTTCAAAAGTGGAGGTAACTGTTTTCTGGAGTAACCAATGGTTTCTACAATCTTAGAGACCATTTTTCTGTTCTTTCCATTTCTTAGGCTAGGTAACTTTTTTTTCATTTCTTTTCAAGGAAGTAATATAACTGCAGCAGGAGAGCAGCTAGTGTAAATGCTGGACTTTCTAGTCACCTAAGCCATGACCTGACCGGTGATATTTTCCATTTCTACTGCCTCCTGTGAACTTGAGAATGAATTTTTAACCAAAGCCTGTTAAAATTCAAAAGTTGTAGACTGAGCAACCAATATAGTTAGATAGCAAAGTCATCACTTGTATTAGAAGCATGAGTTCTGAAAGTGGCTGGCAACTAGGAAAGGGAAAAAGCACATGGTCGTATTCTGTTGAATACCAGATAACCATCTTTTTTATGTTCTTAGATAGGCAGTAAGAAAAGGCTGCACCTATTTTTGAGAGCAAGGTACAGGCATCATTTCCATTCCATTTTTACTTTGTGTTCTGTTTCTAGGTCTGTGGGACTACATCAAACAAAGGTCTTTATGCTGCATTTATATCTGTGCTGAATAAAAGTCATCAGATATTGAATTTAACGATTTTTCAGTCCTGTAATACACAGGTCCAGTAGTAGCTTCAGATATACTGCCACCCAATTAACAACAAGAACTTGCAAATAGAGGCAAGGAGGAAAACAAAGCAATTTTTCAACAGCAGCTGGGTTTATGGTCCTTTTACAATTTTCCTCCATGGTTACTGGTCAGGAATCTAAACAGAAAGCAAACGAATATGCTTTTGTATAGTATCATTTTGTGTTTTAATGCTAGAAATCTCTAAGCTTGTTACATACCAGGGTGATTTTAGCTTCCAGAGTGCCCCGACATATGTCAGTGCCAGGGTCCTGCTGCATAAGCAGCAGCTTGTAGTTGCTATACAGCTGGATGCATGCCCCCACTCCCCCTCCTCTGGCAACAGCTTCTCAACAGGAAAGCCCGCAGGCAGACAGCACTGCCAGAAATAGGCAGGAAAGTGGACTAGCATGATTTAGACCTTAATACAGCCACATTACCTGTGCAATGTAACATTGCAAGTTAAAAGATAGCACAGTTAAATAACTTCTCTTGATTTACATGGAAAAATAGAAACAGAAAAGGACCAGAGCCTTTCTCTCCTGGAAACCAGTATCAGGCCTTCAGCAACCCAAGCTGCTCTCTAATATTTAAAATACTCTACAGCTCCAAAGCATACAGTATTTTTCCAGTGGGTGAGTTTAACAGAAAGGCTAATCAGTATTCTTGCCCTAAAACGACTGTGAGTATCCATTACTTAACCATAAAATCCACAATATCTTTCCTTCATGAAGATCTGCCAGCAAAAAAGTGCACAAAAGTATCCAAATTTAAAGAGTTTTCTGGAACAAGGGGAAACGGAAAGCCAGAGATAAGGAAGGAAAACTATTTAAGAAGCAGAGGCTTGCAAATCTGTCAGACATCTGGGTCTTAATTAAATAATTTTTCATCCCTGAGGTTCTCCCTGTCACTTTAACCCTTTCTCTACCTTCCTACCCCTTGAAACTGTTTTCAAAAAAGTAAAACATGCCTACCCAGTTAAAATAAAACCTATCCTATAGAGAAATAACAGAACTGAACTTTCTCCTGTTTCTCAGAGACAGTTAAAAGTGATAAGTAATTATACATAACGTGTTTTTTGCACAGAGGTATATATAATATATACACACACTGCTATTTTTCACTGCAGTTTTTCTCTTTCCTTCCTGCCTTCTGCCATTCACTATTTTTATTTCCTCTGACCAGCTCCCATGCTGAATTCTCTCCAGCTGCTGACTTCTCCTTCTGTCCTGTCCTTCCTAAGTGGAATACAAAACCCTGTAACATTTGAATTTGAATGGACTGAAAATTAAGCAGAACAGGTTCACCCACCCCTATCGTTTCAAGCTTTTGTTTTAAACTAACTTCTCAAAACCTGAAGAGTTTAGTAGCAAACAGCAAGTATCTCTCAGGTTGGTAACTAAGAGGACTGTCCTCCCAGTAGCTTCAGCTACCCTGACCAGAGCCAAAGGTAACAAATTCTTCCAAGAGAAAGGGAGGAAATGGGATTATCTCTGGCCAGACCCACAGCATGAACTGATCTCTGGAAGGTTCCCCCACCCCCACCCTACGTCCTCTGCTAGCTGTACGTGAAAAAATATTCCTCTCTCATGGCTACTGAAGCAGACACTCAAGGGAGGGGAAAATCCCTTTCAGACATTTAGAAGGTATTTTGTCTTTTCTCCTCACACAAGCCTGTATTCATTTCTATCTTTATAACTACAAAGTTCCCTTCACATTTTAAGATACTTTTATTTCTTAAACATATCAATAAATTTAAAATCTTTTCAGAATTTAGAAAAAAAGTCCGGTATTTTAAAGTGTTTTTCCTTGTCCGAGACAGGCCAGCAGAACCACTCTTAAGAGTGACCCCCTTTAAAACACTGATTTCAGTTGCTTGTAAATTTGAGAAACTACACACCTCTGTGAGGTGACAGTCCACTTTATAACATGCCCATAATCGTACTATTATTTTATTCCAACCAAAATGTTTAAATTTCTTCCAAGAACAGAGCTTGGAGGAAAAGGAGAGCTGCATTCTGATACATGAAATTCTATTTAATGCTCAGTCCTCTGAAAAAAAGGTGGTCCTTCATGCTCTAACTGTTCACTACTCTGCCTTGACTCTGCCCATCAGCTCTCCTTCCCTAAAACAGGAAAATGCCACCTCTTCATATCACATGAGCACTGTGCAGAGAAATGAACGAAAGTCTGCATGGCACGTGAATACTACTGCAATGAGTAAGATAAAAAGAGCCAAAGGAAATTAAGTCTCCAGATGAGAATTTGAACTGAGTGAACATTGGTATGTCTGTTTTATTAATTGAGCTCTGAAACTTAGAAAGAAAATAAAATTGAGTTCCATCACTTTAACCGAAGACGTTATCATACTGTACAAAAGGGGGGAGCTGAGGTTAAAAGGGGGGAATCTAAGATTACACACAGAGCCTTAATATTGAAGTTACCTAACTTCGAGCACATGACCTAGCATCCCTAATAATATTAACATAATTTTTAATGTGTAATTATTTGTAAAGCTCCAGACAGTAGGTGTGCACAATGTTGTACAGGCGTATAAAACTGTCTGATCCCTGCCCCTAGGAGCTTGCGTGATGACACCACACAAGGGATGGGAAAAGAGGGGGTATGGGAGGACAGGGTTGCAACACTGTGAGATCATGAGATGCACTTACTGCTACATAAGCAACATTTCAGCTTCTCTGTGGTTTTCTTGTTACTCATTTAACACTATATATTAAAATTTGGTGAACAGATACATAATACAAAGACATCAACTGTAAGAAAGGATATGAATAAAGAGAACTATGTAGTACAATGTTCAGACTCAGCAGTTAATATTAAAACATTCACAGCCGAACGTTGCATGTAGTCAATTATTTATATGGGTTTAGCCCCTGGCACCTCCAGCTGAGGTCTGGATTTTGCTCCACCAGGCACTGTACAAATGTATTGTGAGATATGATAGCTGTGTTATGGTTTTTACTGTAAAAAACCAGTCAGTGGCAGAAGGGGATCTCACAGGAGGAGAGACCAAGATGGTTTAACAGGTTAAAGGCAGAGCTAAGAGTAGAACTAGAGTGTTTTGGTATTTGTTTTGATATTCTAATTGCTAAGTAGTATGTGTATTTAGATTATGATTGCTCGAACAAGAATCCCCAAACCAAACCAAACAAAAAAGAGTGCATTTGCAAGTTGCTCCCATGTACAGGAAAACAAAACCATGGAGGAAAGACCTGAGCTTGGAAACCCAGGAATACATGTACCTTCTTTTAGAAATTTCTGTTTCTGTGCTCTGGGAGCTGAAGGAGATTTGAGCTCTGCTGTGCTCTCATATTTGTTTGTGCAAAGCCTGTGGTTGGTGTAATTTCTGACCTGGCCATGCTCTTACCCTGCAATGTGCTGACAAACATATCCCATGTCAGAGACTGTACCCTTAAACGCTCACAAGTTTCCTTGACTTCAGCAGCAGATGAAGACCCTGCTGTGATATTCTAATGCTATCAGGCATTACAGCCACACAGAGACCACCCAGGACATCCAGAAAACAACTCCAGAAATGCTAAGAAAAATTAATTTAAAACTAAACATACAACTAATTAAAGGAAGCAACATGGAAAAATATTCTTGATCTGGAGCACAGGCTAACCCTTTGGAGCAAACCTAGGTAAGAACTGTGGACTTGATTCTGCTCTTCTTCGCAGTTCTCCACAATGAATGGGCAAAATACTGCCTGGACTTTTTTCACAGCCCTTCACACTCCAAATATAATTTGCTTCCACTTTAAGGGTAGTTTTCACAATCCACAGAGTAGAAAATTATTTTAGTACAGTGCATTATTAATTCCTAGGAATTAGTTATTTCACTGGGTGAAAAGCCCAATTTTTAGTCAGTTTTACAATTCAAAATGACAACCTAAATGTTTCCATTATTCTTATTAACCTTTTTTTCCCAAGCCTTAGCCAAATTAGTCACTAAATAAAATTTCTGGCTTCAGTGGAGCTCAGATTCAAGGAGAACTCAGTCTCACTGCTGCTAACCCCTACTACTTTACAGTAGCAGCATGTTCTTCCAATTTCTTTGCTCTTACCTTCCTTTTAGAATTGAGTTTAGATCACTAGTGTACCAAGTAGAAGATAGAAAGGAATGAGTAAACTTTGTGTAAAATTTTCCTTTAAATTTTGTAGCTTATGAAATGTACTTAAAACTCTGTATAGCTTGGTATTGGTTGTTCACATGAAGTGCATTTGGACTTGTCTGGGAATTTAAGAGGCTGGTTTGGTCCTGAAATAGTCCATTCATCAAAGAACTATGTAAAATTTCTGAGTTCCCAACACATTTTACTAGCAGGGTGGCAGTTGTTCTGACAGTGAAAATGAAAATTGAAGTTCTCCAAATTTGCCTGTACTCAAAACTGTACTAAGAATTTATTTATATCTGATTAAAACAAGAATTTCATGCAAATAGTTTTAAAAACCTACTTTTTTTCCCTTTTCTAAACACTTAGGAAGTGGCTTTTAAAAAGTTAGCAGCTTGACCTCAAAAGGATTTAGGGTAGCACAGTTTTCAAAGCTGTTTTGTTTACAAAGATATGTTAGGAGTGGAACTGGATTTACCTTCAAATATTACTGGAACATTCAGAGCATAAAATTTTAAAAGATATTGCTCCCAGCAACACTATAGTGTCAATGTAAGTGGCTGTTGACACAAGATTAAAATACATCACAAATGTTAAGTGTTTTGTATATCCTTAAGCTGATCTGGAGCAATTTTGCTGTCCCAGAACCTAAAAAATAAATAGTATTTATGAAAAGTAACTGCATTCCCCAAACAACAACAACTGTCTCCTATTTCAGTCCCAAACACATTTTTAAAATTATAGATATATTAGCTAAATAGAGAATATTTAGCATGATAAAATCACAGAAAAAAAGCAAGTAGGAAGCCTAGCCCAACCTCCTGCTCCAAGCAGGGCTAATTTCAAAGCCAGAACAGGCTGCCCAACGTTTTGCCTGGCTGAGTTCTGAGAATCTCCAGACATGGAGATTCCTTGACTTCTCTGGGAGGCCTCTTCCACTGCTTAGCCATTCCCATTTTGAGGATTTTCCTCATATTTAATTTTTATTTCCTTTAGAGCAGCTGGTGACAATTGCTTCTTGTCCTTTCACAGTGTATGCCTGAGAAACCTCCTAGTCCTCCTTTTGTTAGGGAAAGACTGCAACCAGGTCCCTCCTTACCAACGTTGCTTTCCCAAGGTGAACAATCCAGCTGCCTCCCATCCCCCTCATACCTTGCATGCTCCAGTGTCCCAGCTCCCTCAGTGGCTCTCCTCTGGACCCTCTCCAGTTTTCCAGTCTCTCTCTTGAACTGGGGGCCCATGACAGGACACTACAGCACTGGCCTCTCAGCACCTCCCTGACTGCAATGGGCAGTGCATCACACTATCCTTCCAGCTTGCACTCCTTTGGCTCAGCAAGACGCCTGGACAGCAGTCCTGCTGGACAGTTTATGACACATCCTGCTGTCTCTTCTCTGTGCACTCTTTTCAACTAAGAAAAATTTTGTGTGTGTGGCAAAGGTAAATCTGAATGCCATGGACATAATATATATCTTTGGCTGAAGTGAAAGATGGAGGGAATACTGCCTTTCAAGAGGAAGTGCATCACAGTGACCTGTGGTCAGTCTTTTATTTGATTTGAAAACCAGAAGAAGTTCCCCCCAAATGGTAGCTGATTAGTATTGTTATTACAGGGCTTTGCTTTGATGTCTTTGGTCAACAAAATGCTAACTTCTTCCTTCCCCACCAAATGTACATGTGTGTTTTTCAAACCACTTTAGATCCCGCATTTTGAGGAAAGTTGGGACAGCCTATTTAACTCAAAAGGACCAATCTAAGCCTACTGAAATTAATGGGTTGCTTTTTTGGATCAGGTCTGGAATGTTAATTGCAGTTACGATAGCAGCCTATCTAATCCTTCCAATAGAAACTGCATCAGGACCTAAGACACTGCAAAAGAAAAAATCACAAGAAAAATGTGTTGTGGAGCAAGTATCTAAGGGAGGCTTGACCTTGTCCCCATTGATACTGATGGATAAAGAAAAACCCCAAGATCATTCCAGTAGGTTAAATACTGACTTTGGTCCAATTTATCCCTAAGTTATCACCCACTGCATGATCCAAGATGAAGTTCACACTCAGAAATGTGTGGATGGAAATAACTAGGTCATGATACACACTTTTATGAAGGGGCTACAGATTAGCAGCTGAATGGAGAGAGACCAGAAAGCACAGACTTCATGTCAACTGAGAATTCAGAGGAATTTCTGGCCCCTGTCCCATGACTCTGCAGCATCACACAGAGCGGATCCCTGTCAGTATTACCAGGCCACCCTCCTTGCTGGAGGCACAGCTTCCTATTTGGCCAGTTTGTATTTGCAAAGTCCTATAAATTTTGGGTTCCCTTTGCAGCCCTGCCACCAACTATGTGAGTTTTGGCAAACAAACAGTGTCAGAGTCATTTGTGCTTGAAGGCAGTTTCTAGGTAAATTCCAGGTTCTCGTATTTTCTTGCAAAAACTGCAGAAAAATGTTTGTTTATGCTAAAAAAAAGAAGGGGGAAAAAAAGGAAATATGCTGAAAAAACCGCCAGCCCAAAGTACAACACCAGTGGAGGTTAGCATTAGGTGAACAGATATATAAACATACATATATATATATATGCATGCAAACATTTCCAAACCAATCTCCAAAGGTCACTGCATACAGTCCTTTTCCACCTGGCTTTTGGTGGCTTGAATTTTCCATTATATGGCCTGCATGTCATTTTTCTGGATCAATAAATAGTAATATTTTAAACACTTCAGGTGCTATCACAAGTACAAAATAAACCAAACTGCAACAAAATTATTTCAGACTCCTTGAAGAAATCAACTCTGGAGGGCAGTGGTATTTTGCAAGAAATGTAACTACAAGTTCAAACAAAAAAGTGACCTTTGCCTGTTGCTACAAGTGTGTCGCTGGAGGGGATTTGACAGTGAGCTTTTCACTGGGAGGAGTCACTTGGCATTGGTACTGCTTTATGAAAGAGCAGAAGAAAGTGTAAGTTGGTTTTCTTAAACGAGTCCCTACCAGGAGGACATGCAAGATGTTTTCCAAGTGCTGGTGGCAAGTAAATACTTACCTCAGAGGAGCACTGTCAGGTCCCACGCTGCCGCAGTAGGCGTTCCGTACAGGGCAAATCTCTGTGCCACACATTGCACCTGCCTCAGCTGGCTCCATGTAGCCATTGACCAGCTTGATGTCTCTCAACTTCATACTGTCATTTTGGGAATCCAGAGATACAATGTCAGACGGGGAGCTCACAACACCCGAGTCCTCTGTGGTGTCCTCTGATGCAAAACAGCTGCTTTCTGACGCCGTTTCTTCCACCTCCGATAGCTCCAGAACCGTGTCATCCACTACATAAACATTATCATGTGCAGACAGCAGGCTCTCTAAATGAAATATAACAAGGAAAGTTAGCTGGAAGTCATCAGTACATAAATCAGAGAGCCGTCCCTTTGTAATTGGAAAAACCCACATGAAATACATTAGAAATGGTGGGAGGCTGCTCAGTATTTGTATATAAGATAAAGATGATTTGAAAAGTGACAAAAATTATGTCCTTTGCTTTTAGGGAAGTGGTTTGCTATGCTGGTCCTGTGGAGCTTGGGTCTTACAAATTTCATAGCAAATCAGTTTCCTAAATTCTCTGAAGAAACAATTTTCCAGGGACAGTTTTTTGAGGAATTAGACTCAAGTTTAAATGACGTGGTTCAAGAAATCACTACTGTTATTCCTTATGGCAACATAGTCTTTTTATTTCTCTTCTATTCTGCCAAACAGATGAAATTTCCAATAAGAAGTCTATAAACAGGTAAAAACAGGCAGCATTTCCCAGTCAGGACACTTAACTGGTAAACTAGATCTACTGCTGGCCCAGTGGGTGTCACTGATTTTATCACCCTTCAATTTCGATTTTGCGTTAAGTGGGAGAATAACAATTTTCTATTCTTCAAAGCATACAAAATCTGCTAATAAGTGTACAGAAAAGTCAACAGTACCATGCTTAAAGCAGAAACTTTTCCGATGTTTAGTTATTTATAAAGGAGATCAAGGGAGATGCCCTTTGCATGTTTAATTCTATTAAAAGCTGCAAATTTTGAGAGGAGAGTAGATGCAGTACAGTTTCTTGTACCCTGTTTTAGTTTGGTTCCTATAAGCTAGCCCCTTTTGTGTTTTTTGATAAAAAATACAATTTTATTTTCCCTTAAGAAATGTACTCAACTTCATCCTGCCAATTATGCCATAAAGGAGAGCTCCCAACCAGGTCAATAATTTCAATGACTGAAATTACTCAGTGACGAAACATAGAATCAAGTCTAAACACACTTCTCCTGATCAAAAGGAATCAATAAAGACTAATCTAAATGTTTAATTTGGAATTACAAGTGTGCTCCATTCTCTTTGTGAACCTCCGTAAGCAACAAGGAAGATTAAACAACAGTTTATGGTCTGATCTTCCAGACACTTGTGGTGGATGTTAATTACATGAGAAGTCCCAGGTCTGCAAGTGCGACTAAGATTAAACATACACTTCACTGTATTTTAGGCTCAGAATCTACAACTTTTTGAAGCATACATGAAATTATAGCTCAATAAAATGATCAACAGAGAGAAATACTTCTGAATTATGTTGTATAGACGAAAGTATTTTCTTTAAGTCAGAGAACTGAAAACAACTTTGTCAAAGAATGTCACTGAAATAATTTTGTCAGGATATAGCTTAGCAGTGAAGCTTTGAGTAAAACTAGAATAAAAATCCAGCCAACATTCTCCTTGACTGAGGTTACAAGATGCCATTAAGTACTGAAATTGATTTCTGACAGCAGAAGCAATAAAATTCAGAGGGTTACAAATCATGATTAAACTTTTAAGTGCTGTCAAGCGTTGATATTAATGATGGAAGATGATCCAAAGACTCTATTGCAACTTTGGAAGCAATGTTATTTGATTTCTTTGACCTTATTTTCTGTAACATTTGTTCTAGATTCTGAATATAGTCTCAGAGATTGTTCCATTTAAAAATGGCAATTACAGGAACTAAGGATGTGCCACTGAATGGATTTGAGTATGCTTATGACAGAACTACAGTTAGGAAAACACCAACATGAAGGATAAATATGAATAATTTGACATTGAACATCAAATAGTAAAACCCCACAAAAACAGACAGTGAACAAACAGGTATGAGTATATGGCTTCTTGGCTTTTAGAGGAACAAAAAAAGCCCAGTAACAAACGTTAATAAAAGCTACAATATGTTAAAACCAGGACAAAGTAGGATAACAAAGAAATCAATTTAAAGAGTGGAAATTGAAGAGTGAAAGCACATGGAAAGATTCTGAAGTAATGCACAATGCAGTATATATACCTCGATGCAAAGAGACCTCTCTGTAACACATGACAAATCTATTGTCACATGGATGCCATAAATGACCTCCACCCTATAGCTGGCATAGCAATTTATCACCGAGTACCTACTCCCACATCCTGACACAAGGGGAGCAGCCTTTTCCTCCCTCGCTGTCTCTTGCATTTCCTCATCCTCTTCTTGCCTGCCTGCAACTATTTCCTGCATCTTTCTGCTCAGGGATTTAGATCCTTTTGGTCACAGAGACCTACTTGCCTACTGCAGTTACAACAACACTCAAGTCTCTCCCTGCTCTGCAGCAGGATCCCCACTCCCAGCCCACTGTCCCCACATGCTGATGAACAAAATGAAAACCAATCTCTTATTATCAGAGTCCACGGGTGAATTGATCCCTGTTACATCTGGATCTTGGCAGATGAATCACCCAGTCCAGAATAAGAACCTCATTTAAAAAGCAGTTTTATCCCAAAGCATGGATATACAAATAGTCATCTTTCTACTCAATGATTAAATTCCCAATGCTCAAGCAAAACCAAAATGTCTCCCTTTCTTCAAGCCTATCAGTTTGAAAAAGTGCTTCCCTATCTTTTATCTTCACCAAGACGATTCATGAATTTTTAACACAGCTAACGCATGGCACTGAACAGAGTTACTGGCTGAGACAAACCATTTTGATTGCTACTACTGCTCGTCTGAATGTGCAAGCACACATATAAAACACGACTGTGATGGTTCTGTGTCATGTTAACAACCTTGTTTCAGCTAAGAGCAGCACTAAAACAACCATTTCAAATTTGAGCCATTCTCGGATGGATTAAGTAAGAACTATTCTTCCTCCTACATGCTTGATTAAGCCTTCACTGGTGCGAACTGAAGATGGGATGGGCATTACCGGGTAATGATACATGACATGAAAAAAACCTGCCTCAACATTACTGAGTGGTCTTGTCTCCAGGAGTCAGAAAATACTTTATAAAACTTTCTCATTCTACATGGAGAACAGGGTAACATTTAGTAGTAGATACACAATTTTTGCTTTTTATTTTCTCTAAGGGATGCACATGCAGAAAACCACCCCACACTAACACAGTGTGACCACAATGATGGTGCTACTGAGGTTTTTTGTTGGTTGAATGAAGAAAAATCTCAACATTTTCTTCTCTTTCCTCTGTCATAACACTAAGACAAATTCAGGCTCTGATCCTCAGGACCTCATGGAGACATACCCAGGTTAAGAAAGAGTATTCAGCAAGTACTTCAGGATTGAACAAATAACAACTGCCACAGACAACATATTACTGAAACATTTCTATACAGAAGACTGAGTTTTCAAATTTATAACAATGCCAAGATCATTTTTTCAGTAACGTGACCCCATTCACTGGCATCAGGTGGGGTATGATATTGAAAAGTATGCAGAAGTAGGTCCATGGTCACGGCTATTCTAAAGTCTCCATGGGACATCTCAACCCCACGTGAAACTGGAGAGAGTCCTTCAAAGCCTTGCATTGCCGCTTACCTATATCCTGCTTCAGGTTGCAGACACTGCTAAGCCCACATGAGTGCTGTACCGGGGATCTCCCCAGATTCGCAGCAGCAGTGCTGTCGCTGCACAATTAGGTCAACCACAAGTTACAAAGGCTTTCTTACAGAGGGGGATGGACTGGGACGTCTGCTTGCAAGAATGTTGCCTGTGATCATCAAGAGGGAAAGAGGAGAGTAGCTCATGAGTAAAGAATGTGAGCTTCTTGTTTAACACAAAAGAGATCTTGTTGCTTTAATCTCAATAGCCTGTAAGTAATTAGGAAAACACTGAACTCCGAGTTTAGAGGAGTCATATCTGCACTTGTGCAGTTTGATATCGCATATATGTACACATTACTCATACAGAATGCCAATGATGAGGAGACAGATAAACCTCACCTGGTTTAAATGCAAATCAGCACTTTCAGAAATGAACATTTCATTCAATGCGTGAAGACTTCCACGGGTAAAATACTTTGATTACTACTATGAAAATAACCACCATCAAATTTGAATGAGATTAGAATTGGACGTAAGTGTTCAAAAGATGCCTATCCCACCTGGGCTTACAAAATCAGTCACCAAAGCCCAAGTCATCACTTCTGAGTCCAATGGGCACAGGTTGTAAATCCTAACTGTTCAGGAAGTGCTGCTAGCTTCTGGTTTTACAGCACTGCTGATGTTTTGTTATTACATTCAATAAGAACAGACAGAAGATGTAACAGTTGATTCAACCCCTACGTGATGAGTAACCTGAAGTTCACAATCGTTTTAGAGATGCAGAGTTTCCCTAAGTCATCTAACTCTTACTAAGAAGTTGGTAATTGTTTTACAATTTCTTTCATCGTTTGTTCCACTGCCAAAGAACTTTCTTTTCATGGACTAAAATTGCTTTGCTGTAGTTCAAGTGGTCTATTATAATGAAGTTGTAAAAAATTACCACAAACCTCGTGATGTTAAAGAATATTAATTCTTATAATGATCCCCAAATTAGAAAATAATTCTTTCACTGACAGTACTTAAAACTTCTAGCAGGATAAGGAAATACTGCTGTAATTATTTGTCCTGGAAGTAAAAAGTTAAGACCATCACAAAAGACCAGTATTAAGAAACTGCACATTTTTATTCATACACTTGGAAAAGAAGGCTGATGGAAGAGATGGGAAAAGAAAACATTTGTTATGGCAATTATTTACAGAGATTATGAAAATGGAGAACACAGGATTAGCTTAAGAGTTTTCACGCAGGTACAATATGTTTTGCTCATGGATCAAAAACCTGTATGTAGAGGTAAGTGTTAAAGACTACTCAGTAAGCAGATAAAGTACTAGACAGAATGGGTGGCCTTCTCCCTATCACAATTAAAATTATTTTAATTCAGTGGGCTTCTTAGCATATTTGAGCCTACATGCATCCTTTCTTCTTTTTTAAAAAATTAAAAGAAACTAAGAGAAAACAAATGACCACTGTTATACCTTAACAATAGTATTAGAGGAGTGGGGGAATGGATCAATTCCAAAGCACTCCTCTCCCAACTCCTGGAACTGCCTTGCAGAAACTGAAAAAGAGGTCAGGAAATACTGAGCTGAGGTCCCATGTTCTGCAGCTCCAGCCCTCCTCCAAAATGAGGATGTAGAGCAGCTTAATGTTGGCCCAGTTTATTTAGGTCACAGAATCACAGAACAGTTTCGTTCGGAAAGAACCTCTGGAGGTCACCTAGTTCAATGTCCTGCTCAAAGCAAGGTTATCTTCCAGCTTTGACAAAGTAGCTCAGGGCCCTGAATAGCTTAGCTTTGAAAATCTCCAAGCATGAAGACTCAACAGCTTCTCTGGAAAAACCCATGAATCACTCCCTGGGCAATGTCTAATGCTTCTCCCACTTAAGAATATTATTTTAATGTCAAACGAAAAAATTTCTAGCTGCAACTTGTCACTGTTGCAGTCTTATCTTTTTGCAATGAATCTCAGAGAAGAGTCTGTCTCAGTCTTTCCTCTTGGTTTAGATGCAAGACAGCGTTCAAATTCTCCTTACCCTTCCCTTCTGCAGGGGAGGGCTGAACAACCCCTGTTGCCTCAGCACCTTCATGTACATCTTTGACACTTCCTGCCAGACTGTTGCCTCTGCTCTGGTGTGTCAGTATCTTGTTACACAGAACTCAAAACTGGACTCACTTCTGGACAATGGACTCACACGTGGCTTCATGGCAGCCAAGTAAAGGGGAATAATCATTTCCTATGATCTGCTGGTTGTGCTCTTGGTAGTGCAACCCAGCCTGTGGTTAGTGCTTCATCACTGCAAGGGCACGTTGCTGACTCACACAGCCCTGCATGCAACTTCCAGCCTCACGTTATGAGATATTTTCAGTCTCCTTCCTAGTCTTATGCCCCATCCTCATGTTTTCCAATAGGCTCTTTAATTGAAGTTATTCTCACTGCAAACTCTGCAAACAGAACTAAATCCATTCCTTTACATGCTCACCAATAACAAAAATTAAAAGACTCACAAAGGACATGTCTCACCAGACACATCATCAGAAAGGTACAAATGGAGTGTTATTAGTTACACCCTGTGAATCTTCAGCATTTCCATAGTCAATCCCAAACTAATGACAGTTACCTTAGCTAGGTATACTCTCCTATGGTTGAAAAATAAATGCAATGTGGACTCATTTAACCTTCCTTATGAATTTGAGGTAGTTAAGCACTTCCCTTGAGGTTAAACTTGACTGTTGTTAGTTGATATCACAACAGAAGAGTATTGTAACTTTCGCAAAAGCTTTTTTGGCAATGGAGTTTCCTACACCAAAGGCAATACAAGATAGGATCAAGCCAGGGAATGAGAACTGAAGAGTGTTCCAGTCCCTCCATTGTTTTTCCCATGTACAAGCAGCTGTGAAGATCTGTGCACTGTTTGCTTTTCCTTTCATACATACACTGCAAACGATTGTGAAGTCTCTCTCTCTCAAAACAACACTACCTAAAATGTCTGCTGGCTCTTGAAAGACTCAGAGAAAACTACCCCTGCAGGTAAAGGTCTGCTACCCTCTCCCATTTCAGACCTTTATTTTTACCACCTGCCAAACAAGCAAAGAAAAATTTCTGAACTAATGCAGCACAGGTTTTCAGACAGGGGAAGATCAGCATATTGGACTTTATTATTCCTATTTCTTTCCCACAATCCTTTCTTCAGTGACTGAAAAAGACTCTCTGACCTCTGCAAAGCCCATTTGACCTAGAATGCTACTGCTATTGCTGAACTGCTTTTCATCCTCTCCTTTTTGGCACCCTCTTGAACCCACGAGCTTCTTGCTTTTATAAAAGCCTTGTTTGGACTCTCTAACAACTCTACATCGTAGCCAGTAACTAGCCTTCCTTATTCAAAGGGATCAGATGTCATAAAGTGACACAAAGAGTAAAATGCTCTTTGACAGAAAAAGGATCATGTGTCAAAGTAGATCCTTCCCTGATTAACTGGAGAACATTGTCACTTGGCTTTGCGAAGGACAGACTTTAGAAAATTGATCAGTAGTGTGCGTTTTTAATTTCCTTTTATACACAATAAAGTATGATGGGGAGAGTTTCACAACAGTTCCTGGTGTTCACTATCTGAGGTTAACAGCAAGCTAGAATGATTCACAAGGGGATTTCAGGGCTCTAGATGGTCCCTTACTTCAGGTGAGGAGAGGGGCAGGGTGCCTAATCTGTGAAGTTCAAAAAGACTGCCAACAAGCAGACAACGTAGGTTAGAGGAGGAAGATAACACAGAAATGTATTTAAGAGCAATTATAGATAGCTTCAAACTTGCACTTCATAAATCACCACGTGTAACACTGGTAACATGCTGTGTTAAATAACAGGGCTCTTTGGGGGTGTTTGCAGGACAGGAAAATCGAGATCTAAACCCAATATAATGAGCCTGGTGAAGAAATAACTCACTCTCCCTGTTTTGCTGGGAATTATTAGTCTTAAGTGATAGATTTGGCCAATCTGCATCCTTTTCAGAGGTGGTCAGCTTCCACCAAGCATGCTGCAGCATCTAAACAAATGGACTGTGAAGGTGATTTTCATGAGCCACCTTAGAGAACACACTCTATAAAATTGCTTGAAAAGTATATGCAGTGTAATGATTAAAACCAGAAATGATTAGTGTACCTATGCAATAAAACAATGTTTTATTAGGTGATTTTTAAGACCACAGAAAAAAGGCCATTTGCTCAACTTTTCTTTTTAAACTTTGCCATCTTTTTCCTCTTGTGCACTCTGTATCAATTCATTCTCTTCCTTAGTTTGTTAACAATTCCATAAAATCTCTACTGCAGTTTCGTATTTATAGCATAATCCCCAGCAGAAAACTATAAAACACTTTTGCATTGTAATTATCCTTTCCTTCCCCAGCAACTGGCTGCCAGCAAGCTCAGCAAAGAAGAGACACAAAAACCCAACCCTAAACCGAGCACACATACACATATGTACAGGCACCCTTGTGGGATTTAAGGGCTCTTTCCATAGTACAGAGATACCACTCTACTCACAGTTGTACATTTATTTCTAATTAAAAGTGATTGGAAGGGTGGAAGAGAATCAGGTCAACCTGTAATAATCTATTAGTGAAACCATTAGGTATTACACACATACAAATAAAAAATTTTGAACAGTTGCCTTCTATTTTTGGGGACAAAGTATACTTGTTTTGGGCACAGAAGCAATTCTACTGAGAACTGCTGCACAAATGAGAAAAAAACCCTTCCTATCAATGCAGACTTACTAGGCAGTAATGGCAACAAATACTGGTTTTGTGTAATACCTAAAGCTAATAGTGAACTACAGGCTGTAGTGATGGTTAACAAAATGGGATTTCATCACTCTTGCAGAACCCTCCAGTTCCCCCATCAGTGCATCCATCGTTTTCCCTTACATCTCTTTCTCTTTTTATAGAATAGTACCTACAGTATAATCTGAAGTCAGACAGAGCCCTGAGAAAATTTTGTGAACAAACCACCTCTCTAACTTACAATTAAATTGGCACAAAACAACTCCATTTAATTGGCCAAAACATACTTCAGCCAAACCACCAATAATGTAAATACCTACACAGAAGATTTTCAGCAGCTAGCTCCAGATTTAGATATGAAAACATTTTCATACACCTCTACAGTATAAAGACACAAAGATTTACTCTGACCTTTTTAGATGTATATTAACTGACTCTTCTTGGACCTCCTGATCAGTGAAATACTTGCTTTCTTCTCCAAGAGGCTTTTTCAATAAACTTGGGCCGGTGGTTTACTTTGGCAATTATATTTCCAGAAATATTTTAACCTAGAAGAGCATGTTTCTTTTCTGAGTTTAGTTATTACACATTTTACTGCACATACACACTGGATTACTCTGCTATCATATTTCTCAGGGCTGTAAGACATCCAATTATGTCAATAAAAGCATATACCTGGTGAGAGACTAATTTGAGTACGTGAACACTTCTTGTCACTAAAACAGTGTGCCTTCTGAACAGTCTGCCCAGTAAAGAAAAAATTATTCTTGCAGGGAAGAAAACTGAGGGCTGGAGTACCTAAATTATCTCCCTGGAGTTCTTGTGTGATACCCTCCGCAAGGGCATTGTACCATTTTTAAAGGATGTTTCCTAGGCCCTTTGAAGACCAGACTCCCGTGCTTGGACGAGGGCAAACCAAGAGCAGTGAGGCCAGGAGAGTGCAAGCCAATCACACTCAGCACCTAAAACACTGCCACGCACCCCTGGGTCTCCACTAGCAGGAAACAGGCACACACATGCTGCAGAGGCCCATAAGGGCAATTGGTTTTACGGAATTATAGCAAGAGATGGACTTCTTCAGTGACACAGACATAGCCAAGCAACCACAGCATGGGACAAGAATCAAATGCAGGGAGGGTATCATGACTGCAGAGGAGGGCCATGAAGATGATCCGAGGGCTGGAGCACCTCTCCAGTGGAGACAGGCTGAAAGAGCTGGGTTTGTTCAGCCTGAAGCGGAGAAGGCTCTGGGGAGACCTCGTAGCACCTTTCAGCTCCTTGAAAAGGGGCCTAAGAAGAGAGCTGGAGAGGGACTTTTTACAAGGGCATGCAGTGATAGGACAAGGTGGAATGACTTTAAGCTGGAAGAGGGTGGGTTTAGATTAGACATTGGGAAGAAATTCTTCATTTTGACACTGCAACAGGTTGTCCAGAGAAGCTATGGATGCCCCATCCCTAGAAGCATTCAACATCAGGTTGGATGGGGCTTTGAGCAACATGGTCTAATGGAATGTATCCCTGCCCAGAGCAGGGGTGTTAGATGATCTTTAAGGTCCCTTCCAATCCAAACCATCGTATGGTTCTTTGATTCTATGAACTCCACACTCCATACATGAAGTTACCTTTTCTGGCAATGCACACTGAAGCTCTCCCTGGGAGCCTAGTAAGAAGAGGAATATCAGACAAGTAGAGAACAAAGTGCTCACAGAAGAGCACTGCTCTCATGCCACCACTCCTCTTTGACAGAAGATGGACTACATCAGATTATTTCAGACATAAGCAGAGATAGAAAAACTTAAGTCAGAGCTGAATTTGGCCTGCTCTTCCACAGTCCTCTTGTGAAGTCAATTATCTCATCAATCATGCTTTGCCCTGGGGCTCTCTTTCCCTATTAACTTCAAAAAATGCAAACATGCAAGAGCAGTAACTGGATGTTACGCTTTGTACTGATTTGTGGATAGTAAAATGTTAATGGCAGTGCCATCTCTGGTGCTCTGGTGAACAATAGCCTGATGCAAGAAATGGGTCATCATCTGAACGCCCACTCGGAAAAAATTTCCCCCTTTCATTTTATGTGCTGTTAGTATCAGATCCTGCTTCCTCTGCAGCAGTTAGGTTTTGCCCCTGACTTCAATGGCAGCAGGATCAGACCGTTCACTGATTAAAATGCAAAGCTGCAGATATCTCCTGCATGGGATGAATCCCCACAGGGAAAATTTGTCTGCATTTTTATTCATGTGAAGCATTTTAAGGCTTTCATTTACACAGTTCATTCAATAATAATGTGCATGCTGTATAATGGGGTACCTGATTAAGCATGCTTAAGTGCTTTGCTGGAGCAGGGCCATTTCTAGAATTTGAAGATTTGCTATGATCACACCCTCAAAACAGGCAAGCTAGTTTGGGGAATTTTTCACCTGAGCTAATGGGCTTAAATAGGAGCAGCATAAAAGGGGGAAATTTGGAATGTCTTTGAGTTTCTTTCTTTTTAGCCTCAGTTCCTCCTCAGTTCAGGCTGAGAAGGTCACCCTGGTTTAGGTTTTAAGTTTGTCTATGAAACCCTCCAGTAACTTTTAAACTGGCCACCAGCTTCTCCTGAATGAGTCAGGAAGAATAACAGTCTGATGTTCAGTTCCAGATGTTTATAATAAAGAGGTAGGACAGAGCACAGAGACTTTCTTCATGTGTTGACATAAAAGCTCATTCTCTATAATTTACCAGGGATACTGAGGGAAGGATGTTATGAACAATAGCAAAACTGCAACTCCAAGCATGGTGGGGTTTAGATATCAGAGAACTCAGTCATTAATGCAGAAGTTCAAAAGAAATGCTTAAGGAATTGATGGGGTCTGGAGGAAGAAAATAAGAAAACAAAGAAGAAAGAAAGAAAGAAAAAAAAGGGAAAAGTTCTCGAATCCTAACATCCATTTTGGTTTTGAAAAGCAAGAACCTCAAGCTCCTGTGATTTTCATCTTCATCTACTTTTTCCATTTTTTATTCATTATTGCCCTCTCTCTTTCCTGTTCTTATCCCTAATTAAAAAACCAAAATGGCAATTAAAAAAAAAAAAGGCACCTTCTCTTTTAAACTCCAAAAACCCAGTTAATTTCTTTTCCTAAAACCACTACACAAGGAGTGTGTTTGGAAAATTTTTTAGCAGGTGTGACTGGCCACTGCTCTACTTTGTACAGTACAGTTTGTACAGTAATGCTCAAACATTACCTTAATTCTCCTGATTGCTCATAATTTCAGCATGGTATTATAAAAGTCTCCACTCACCTTAGAGTGGCCCCTATCAAACCAGCACAGAATCAAGCTGGTGGTTTGTTATTACTCTTCCCATTACAGCATGCAAGTCTAAAGATTTCTGTCTCAATTGCTTTCAGCCTGCTAATTTTCTCACAGGCACTAATTTAAGTCTGTGGAAAAAACCGCAAGGAGTTTCCCTGTGCAAGGACTTTTTTGTGTAAAAGAATGCAATCGATACATTGCCAAAGCCTTGTATTATGAACATGTATTTAATGTACTCTGAAAGTGAAGAAAAGCCTTTTTAGTACAGTCTGTGTCCTTTGTAAGAGCAGGCTGAAGACAAATGATTTTATTTCAGGAACATCTGAATCCCATTGATTAGCATGATGAATACAGAACAGGAAAGCTGCCAGGTACAGAGGAAGCTGGGCATGTCCACAAGGCAGTGGAGCAAACAAGCAAATTACAGTATATGCATGCTTTTTTTTTTTTTTTTTACCCAAATGTTTTCATTTGGAAAACTTGGAGACTTAAACCTCTAAGTTTCTTTAACTGACTGGTCAGTTAATCAGCATATTGCTCTAATTCTCTGAAGGCAAGCAGAGAAGAGTTTTAGAAGTGAAAAAATACCATTTTAAACTGTAAGTAATCAATAAAATAGTCACATACATTACATTTAATTGGGATAAGATCTCTTCTGGGAAAAAAAAAAAAAAAGATGTTGCTTATTTTAGGGGAGAACGGTGGCATAAGTTTTACTTAGCAAAAAATAATTATGTCACTCCTAAGCATTGATTTAACACGTCTGAGACTGGTAGTACCCAAAAAAGGTTTCAGAACAAAACCAAGATACCAATACATTCATGCAGTAGACCCCAAAGTGTCATCTACTTCCAACACCACCAGTAAGTTATATAGGGTGGCCCTTTATAGTCTTTGGCAGTCCACTGTGAGGTTTTCTGGAGAACAAGTCCCGTAACAGTTTGTTTGCCTTCCAAAATGCTCCATCTTTTACAAGTAAAAGTTAAGTAAACAAAGCTCTTATCTTGAACTTGAAGCCAGTAATTATTTTTTTCATACAATCTTTACAATTCTTATATATTTCATCATAATTTTTATGTTTTAAGAAGTATATTCATTCAGGTCTGTTGAATGAAACATGAAACATGACTGTTTCATCCATAGACACACCTTAAAAATAGAGCTGTTGCATGTTTCCATAAGTTTAGAAAAAAAAGTTGAAACTATTTCTGCATGAAGTTTTATGCTTTTACAAACTGTAAAAATATTTCCCTTTTAGTTTTTAACTTTCTGTCAAGTGAAAAAACTGAGAAAAAAAACAAACATGGAGGAGAAAAGAAAAACGCTTACCAACATGTTTTAAAAATCAGAAATCAATAACAATTTTTATTAGATGTTTGAAGTAGAAATATTAGTTGTTTCGTTTGCTCTAACAAGTAAGCAGATAATCCCCTACCAGTCTTTCGCTGTTTACGGGAGGGCACCATATATTTAGAAACTTTATTTTCACCTTTCAATCACAACAGTCTTAGAAGAAAAAAATTGTATTTGTCTGTTATAGTGCTCCTTTCTCGTTCTTTCCTCCATCTTCTTTTGTTTTAGGTCATTGTCCTCCATTACACCCCACCTTTGCTTATGGTTAGAAAGTAATTATTTTATCCATGCCAGGAACCAATTATGGAATCCACAAAACGAGCTGACAAAAGAAACGCTCTCTCTGCTCTCAGCCTTTTGTTCCCTCATGCCCGAAAACCCAGAAGTGAATGTCCATGGCCAGAATTCTCAGTTTCTTAGAAGAAAGTAGGCAGGCATTTTAGTTAGTGTTTACTGACTTAGAAGTGGTAATAGGAAAAACTGAGTATGAGCATCTCTAAGGATGGAAAAGCACTTTGGTATGAGAATCATCACCTACCTGGAACAGAGAAAAATTTTCAACAGTTTGTTTACTGTAACTCCTTGAGCATTGCCTGTGTTTGAATCAGTATGATCTGGCACTACAAATGCCACTTCAAATACCAACCTTCCAGTTTGATTTGGCCCATACCTTATGTGTAAACCTGGCATAACTTCAAATTCACACCCAGGATGAACACTGTCACACACACACACTTGTACCACATGCATGTATTTGGTTGAACACAGATGTTTAGACCTGCTTGTTGCGGATAAAGTGTGAGCTGCTCTATGTGTATGGGCATGATGACTTCCTCACATTCCACCATACAAGGGCAGCAGAGTGTGTCCAAGATGCCACTCAAGTATTAACAGTACAGTTCTGGTAGTTAAAAATGCTCTTATTTTGACTAAGGAAGAAGAAAAAAGGGAATTTTGTTTCACTTGGAAGAAACATTCACAGCTTATCCACAGACCACTTGCATTGCAAAGCTGGTCTGCAAGGGAATTAGAGGAGAAATGCCTTGACATTCAGTCAGGATGGGAAAAGGGAAGACCAGGTTTATTCCACACTACAGGAAATAGGTAAATAGCTAGTTAAAAATCTAAATACCAGGAAATGAGGCTAGAAAGACTATTTCATTTACTGGGGTCCAGTCCCATACTTATGTAACCAGGAAACATTTTCTTTGATTATTCAAAGTGAGTGTGCTCCCTTACAGTCAGACTGACTTCTCTGCCTCAAAGTCTGCAAAATAACAACTTTTATTTCCAATACAGGCAGGCAGCATAGTGTAAGGGAATGTAAGGGGATACAAAATACCCCCACTTTCCAATCAGTGTTTCCTGTACCCAGGACTCAGACTCCTTCCTTAGAACTTTCTCAAGGCATGACAAAATGAAGCAGATCTGGTGACCCAAATTTACAATTTTCTTATTAGAACTGAACAGAAAAAAAAATTTTTTCATGTTCAGGGTACATTTAAGGAATAGAAAGGACTCAGTGGTTGATACCCGTTCTGTATGTTACCAGCTTCTGGAGTCACTTCATTCTTTCTTTTGCCTTGGTGCTTTCAACAGTCATTTACTACTTGGAGCCAGAGCACTACAGAAGAATATGCAATAAGAAAGGAACAAAATAGGGGATTCTTGCAGAGAAATATACAAGATCACCTTTCACCTCATCCACCTCAGCAAAAATCAGCATTTATTACCTGTAAGCTCTTCTGGATAAACAAAGAACTAATTATGTCACTTTTCGTTTTGTCAACTTCTTATGAATTTTAGCAGTGGACTTCTCTACCCATGGAGCTGCTACAGCAGAAGCTTGTGAACAAGAAGTGTGTAAACAGAGACAGCAATTTTGTTTCATTGTCGTTGAGGGGGGAGTCCATAGTTTTGCAATGACATCAGAAAACAACATAGCTGTAATTTTCGAGGGATGGAATAAGTTCCATTCTGTCTTCTAAAATAACATGTATTTTTGTATGGAACGTTAAATGGTGCCTACTGCATGTACTAAATATATATTGAGAGTCATGGTAGTGACTGGAAGCCAAGCTCAGAAGACAGAACTGCTGTCATACATACACACACAGAGCCCAGCTCTCAAAAAAAGGCACTTTTATACTGGAACAGAACAATAGAGAGGGCTTAAACTGGCTGTAAACATAAATGATGAGGGTATGAGAATCACGACCACAGATTTTACTTTAAAAAAGCATAATAAAGGGACAGATGATGGGCATGTGATAGATTGGATGGCAATACATTTAATAAACAAATGCATCATAAGTCTTTGCAATTTATCATACAATTTGAACTGGATGATTTCTCTACCCATCATTCTCCCTTGGCACTTACTGGAGCACTCTACATGCCATGGACAGCTTTAAATAATTCCAGTTGAAAAACAACAAGAAGAGAAATATTTCCTTTTTCCATTCATATATTTAGAATATTTTTTTCCATATTTTACCTGCCCAGAATAATTTTCAGTGCTGGACCAGTAGCACATTTTCTGAAGACAAAAATGGAATGAGTTCAAAGTTTAGTATTATTCTACAGCCTTGTCATTAGAAAAGGGGAAAAAATCCATCTGCCCAGTAAGAAAGATAACATTCATTTCAATCCTCAAAGATTCCAACTGTAAGAAAAAAAATGAAAGCATTATACGTAGAAAAGATATTTAAGGATGTTTTGAGAATCAGGGATTTTAGTCTCTGAGTGACTGGATTGCTGAAAATGAAGTAATTTGTCTGTGAAAGAAGACGGGTACTAAACTGATCTGGTCATGATTTTAAAATTCTAAGACTCAAGCTGATTAAATCCACCAGGCAGAACACAGTCTTTCTACACTGGTACTAAACCTGACCTGCTCCTATGCACTTACGCATAGTTTCAAGCACGTATACCAACCACATGCACTAACTACCATTTGCACAGCTGCCATAGATACAGAGGAAATATCCATGCAATATAATAGGCAACCCAATATGCCACCATCCTCTGAGAAAGCTTGGAGAAGAGATTTGAGCTTGCATCTGGAAGACGCCATTGCAGTGGCATCACCTGAAAATGTAATTTTATCTTAATTTTCTTATTTGTGATGAAACTGATTTTAAAAAAATTTAAAAACAAAACGTATTTTTTCTTTTTAGTTGCAGAAAAAAAACGACTCCAAAAAACTAAAAACTGAAAAACTTTTTGTAAGTGTGAGATCTATCAGGTTAAAATTCACTTTTAGCGTTATTCTTGCTTGCTCTCTACTGTGAATCTGGGACAACACCGGCTCCCTCTGGTGACCAATGTACAAAAGGATTTCAGTAAAATCTTGTGCACTGCGAAGCTTAATCAGTTTCTAGTTCACTGGATTTCGTACGAGTTGAGAAAATTCATCAGAATAGGTTTAATCACAAATTATACCTCTGTCCTTATTCCCGAAGAGCACTGAATGTCACTGACATTGGAGCTGTATGACAGGAATTCGTTTTGATTTATAAGTTACCCCTCCATTTATTTGTCCTCCAGAAATGGCTCAATGGTATTTTCCATTTTTTTGGATTGCTTATTTGATTTTCACCCCAGATATCTTAACTTGAAGGACAGCATTTGAATAAGGCAGTTTGGCAATACAGAAAAATCCTGATTATATTAAATGTGTTGCTTACTAACTCTGGTAATAGCATTCTGGTGAAAAACTGTATTCTAGTAGTCTATTTGTTATCAACTTCTCCATGTCACTCTCACTACCCTTCCAATGTCTCCAAGATTAAAATAAAAGGAGTAAAACCAAGCCAATGTCCTTTCATATCACTGCTAACCTAAGACTCCATCAAACAGATGGAGACCTAAACTGATACTTCTTCCTGTTATTGCACATGACAGAAAAACTCATTCTCTTTCAGAAGCCAGGTTGAGGAGCCCTTACAAATCCTGAGCTGAAGCTTGGAACAAACAGGAATTCCCCAACTGTACCTCAGGGCTGAGCTGTTGCTCATGAACCAACTCCCAGTGAGTTCCCAGTCCTGCAATCGTGCTTTGCTTAAGCCCTTTACCTCCTTGCACACATGGTATTATGAATTAACAGTTCTGAGACTGAGTACTGACTCAGATACACTGAGTATCTGTGCCATTCCACTCCACAGATTTGGATTTCATGAGTGCCACTGAAAGTTTTTTCTGACACCATGTACAGTACTGCGAGGTTTCAAACTATGCTAATGTCACAGTATAATTTCTTACAACTAGGATGATTTCTTGTAAAGATGCAAAAAAATTTTCTTCTATTTTTTTTGTAAGTTCTGTTTAATAGTATATACGTACCTGTAACTTATGAAATCATAATAAACAAAGGATATGAGTGAACATAAGCAATGATTTTTTTTAAAATCCTGAAAGGCAGAGCTGGCTAGCTTAAGCTGGTCTTTAAAATATTTTATCTAGGATTTCACAAAAAGTGTTAATTCCCACAAACATATTTTAGAGGTAAATTTTGCATTTTAATAAAAGAAAAGGTAAATTAAGTATAAATAATGAACTTTTTGAGTTTTCACCTACAGCTTTTAAGAGCTTAAGGAGGCTACCTGAAGAGACTGCTTTTCATAGGAAACATGCCAGCAATGTGGAGAAGAGCCATAGCTGTATCCTTTCAAAGCAAGGAAATTTTTTCTTTAAAAATGTGATTTTCTTGAAAACTTGTGCCACCTTTCAGCGAAAATGGTGTCAATGGAAAGAACTGCTTTGACACTACACAGTATGTTGTACTCAATATAAAACACTTTGTTTCACCACTTCATTACTTTTACCCTAGTCTGAACTCCATGGGCCAGGTAACTCTAGAGTTACAAATAGGATGTAATAGAGTAATGAGAATGGGTAAATTAGGTTCTTAATCTTCACATTGTGAACACCTACTTGTTTTTTTTTTTTTTAAGAGAAGACTTACAATTAAACTATTGTCCTGTCTTAAGAAGGTATTACAAAGTACCTGGCAGTTCAGAGAGTTCAAATCTACTCCACTTTTATTAGAAGACCCTTAGGGTACTAAGTATACTTTCTAAAGCATCACTTAAAACTTATTAACTACATGTCATATTTGTATTAAAAACTGTCAAACCCCATTTTAGTCATATTTCGTATTATTTGTAGTAATGCTTTGCTTTCTTATTCTCCATTTTGCCTACCTGGAAAGGATTCAAGATTAACATGATTATTTGCTTGAGGGTAAAACAATAATTTTTCATCATTTAAATCAGAGTTATGTATTGCAAGTCACTCATTTAAATAACATGAATGTCTTAAAGCACAGTATATGCGAGGTCAGAATAGTTCTGGGTGTGTGCACCATTACATTGCAACTCATAAAGCCTATGTTTGTAGTTCAGGATTATTAAAAATATATGTCTTATGGGCCGTTCTCATGAAGAACTTCCTTCAGTACAAAGAAGATTTTGCTAAGTACAAACTTATATATGATATTTTAATTAAAACTCACTGACTGTTCCTAGTACAAGTGCAAAAAGGAGACTTGTGGAACAAGATTTCTGTTGAGCAAACAGTGTTTGCATTTTTTGTTACAGAAATAGAACACACACCTTGATTTCCACAGGATGTCTCCAGCATCAAGATAAAATTACTCATATTAAGCATCAGGATGAAAGCAGAAGTAAAGAATATGAATCAGTGCATTTGGTATTGGTTCTTGGTATTCCTTTTAAGCCCCTTATAGATGCAACAGATCTTCCTGTTTCTTTTTTTCTTGACAGCTTGATTGATAGCCAAGATATAGAAAGAATCTTGCACTTCAACTTGACTAGGCCATGCCCAGTTCTAGTTTTGTTTCAAAGGAACAAAATAGATGCAATAAGAGGAAGATAGAACAATAGAGAATACAAAATTTTATACTTAGAGTAATAGAAAGAAAAAACAATGTTTTTAGAAACTTTTCATTAAAATTTTTAACAATATGAAAAGTAAGACACCCTGTCCCAAACCTACACTCTTTTGCAACATCCAATCAAATTGAACCATGGCTCAAAATAAAGAGAATCTTTTGGAAAAGAATGACAGATAATTTTTCTGAGGCTGGTATACAGATTTATATAACACACCATTCAGTTCTGGAGCATACATCTCACAAATGAGTATGAACCACAGCCAAAAATAATCAATAGTAATTAAAAGAGAATGTGCGAGTTTAAAAAGAAAAGAAGCCAAAATCTCAGTCAGAAAAAGAGGGGGTTTTTTTCCAGCTGGGGAGGAAGGAAGGCAACAGAAGAATCAGGGTAGCAGAGGCAACAGGAGGTTCAGAAGTATGAAGGTCATAGGAGGAGAGGCAAGGTCTGTCAGACACGCTTGGAGTATGAAGGGAATGATGCACAACAGTAAACTGTTGGGGGAAAAGAGTAAAAGAATAAAATTGTAAGTATTGTGTAGGTCAGTGAGAAGAATGGCTAGCATGCTCAGTAACATTAAAATATCAGATGCCCAAAGGAGGTGTAGGTGCATGGGTACGTGTGTTAAAATTTGGAATCCCACAGATGCTCTGAGACTGACTCCCCGGATTCATGTGTAAGCTAACTCAATCCTAACAGCACAAGACCTACTGATATGCAGTATGTCTATGAATTCTGCTTTACCTGACCTGAATTTTAATTCTCCAGAAGGTGCAAGATAGATGAGACTGGAGATTCAACTTCATTCTTTAGCCTCAGATTGCCTGAATGAGTAAAAATAGTGAGGGCAATGAAAGCCTCCTAAGCCACACCTGCAAGTGTTCTTGCTTTAAAGACCACCTCTAAGGAAGAAAAGGCTGGGTCACTTGACACGTGCCTTATGAAGCAGTGTACCATGACAAGCCAGCAAAACTCCCTGCATAGCAGCCCTCAGCTCTCAACTGATTTAGAGTCACATGTAAGAGAGTGAAGTTTCCTCTGTTCCTCTTGAACCCATTTTTGGTTCAAGCTAACAAAACCCAAGTCTTAGAATCTAGCCCTGTGAAAGACTAGATATATATCTAAGGTGACTGAAGAAATACGACTGAACTTCTTGTGAAACTGTCATTGCCTTTGTCAGCTGGCTTGTATTATCTGTTCACTCATCAGTGATATAATGAAAAAAAAATTAAAAAATAGATATAAGGCTCTTCTCTGTTCTCCTGGTTCCTTAAAATTAACCTGGTTTTATTCAACTGGTAGTATGTATGTCATTTACAGAAAATAACATGCTTGTACCCACTCCTTCACCCCTTAAAAACCATCCAATTAAGTGATGATTGACTATTTTGAACTATAGTTACAAACAAGGACAGGTTCAAATCAAGATTTCATTTCTTCAAAGACAGAGCACTTTCTGAAATTTACAAATCAATCAGTTGTCAAGCCCTTACCCAGTGTGAACCCTGAGAGCACTACTACTTATCCAGTGCCAGAGTAAAAATTTTAACTTCGGGATCTCACTCTACAGGGAGGTGAACTGTGTATTCTTTTTCATAGAGCTTTTCTTACTGCATATCATAATGATAGCTCGTAACTAGCCAAACAAAGAGCTGATCGTGGAGTTTCACAGGAATACTGAATTTACTCTAACGAGCTGGCTGACATTTCAAGGCAGCACGTTTCAGTTGTTTGTCTAGGTGCAGTAGCCTTTCACTATGTGCATTCTTTACCTCAGGTAAGTAGCACAGAGCTCACTGTCAACTCACGTATTGGGAACTCCACAGGCAATGTGACATAACCAAACACCATGCAACAATCTCCATCTCTGCATTCCCAAAGTACACTCAATCTTAGAATCAGGCTGTGAACAATCTGATTAGTAAGATAAGGAAGGAGAAAGGATGCCATAAACACATCGATTTAAACCTGCACACAACATGCAGCTAAGGTTCTACCAGACCAAATGTTAGTGAAACAGTCCGGTAATTAGAATAAAAAGATTTAAGAGCAAAAACTGTGAGGAACTTTTGTACTCTTGTTTATGGAAGAGATTCTTACCATTTGATACAGAAAAGCTGAAGTATCTTATTCATACTCATGAATTACTTACACTCCACATAAGTTTGGGAAACTCAGTGAAGAGTGATGGCCACCACTCTCTATGAAATGAAAATCCCTCAACATGTGTTTCCCAGAGCACAAGGAGACAACTGTGAGGGAGGGAGGGAGGAAGGACGGAAGAACAGAAGGAAGGAAGGAAGGGTGAAGGACAGTCCCTTCACAGATGGTGGCAGATCAAAAGGAGTGAGAATTTCAACTCCACATATCACAGAATTTCTAAATGGGAATTTTTTCTCGTGGAAGACATACTGCTGTTGACAGTCACCCACACAGCAAAGGAAGACCACAATCCTCATCACAGAAAGCTGTTTTGAGAATGACTTCAGAACATCCTCCTCCCCACCTTGTTCGATGAGAAAACACGTTTACTGAGGTTAGAGTTGGGAAGATCAAAAATTTTGTTGTTCTTTGAATCTACCACCCAAATCTTATTTGCACTGCTTGAGGCATTCTCAGGCAATAAAAGACATCATTGCAAAACCTGGTTCTTACACAGCTCAATCGCTACGGTATCTAAGCACCTTTCAGAGTGGCATTAGGCAATGTAATTAGCATCTGTCCTACATGCTGCTGTCTCTCATGGGTACATCTATACACACTTCTCTTGTGTAAATCTACACACTTATCTTTATCTAGCTAGGACATAGCATAATTACAGAGCTAAAACTTGTCGCTCTCCAACACTGATGCTTTAAGTCTAAAATCAGTACCCACTAAGCTCTTGCTCTCAGTAAATTGAGGATAATAAAAATGCATGTTTTGTTTCTATGTACAAGCTTCATTAAATCCTTTTGGCTGAGATACTATGTTTGTTTAAGAGCAAATTATCTCACTGATTAAATCAGGGCTGCATTGATTAAAGGGTATTTGATCAGCAAGGTAGATCAGGAAAGCATTGCAAAATTAACAGTGATAGAAAATCAAATGAAGCAGAAATATTAATGCAAAGAAGGCCACAATAGATTTTTAATAAAGAAAACATTGTAGGCAAGCTGATGGTATCTAGAACAAAAAGAAGATTTTAAGTATGATATGATTTCTGTGCATAAGCTGGTAAAGATGTCTTAGGGTTAATCCTCAGTAAGATTCATGTTTTCTGTTAGTATGATCTCCTTAATTTCCATCACTAGCTCCAATAAAACTTACCAATTGTATTTCCACAGCACAGATTTGAAAAATATTGCTTTAGATTTAGCTGGTAATCAACAGCAAACACACCCACAATAATGTATCAGAGTAGCTGCAACCTGCAGAGTACTTTTGGCAAACATAAGGTCTTGGAAAGAGACCTTCTGTCAGATTAGCAGCTAATGGAGACATTTCTCTATCCCATGGTTAGGAGACACCCTCCTAGTCTTCAAAGGAAGTGCATCCATGAGATGTCATAACGTGCAGAGCTCTGCTGCTTTTATTGGCTCTACATGGGTGTGCAGGGCAATCCCACAGGGAACATAATACATGATCAAAGACTTGGATTGTGTACAAAGATTTAAAGGCAGTCAATGGATAAGCACGAAAAAGTAGCATGAAAACATGCTTTTCACAAGTACATGGGGACGTGGAAAATATTGTACTTCTTTGTCTGATAACTGTTATGCCCCAGGGTGAAGAGCACACAAAGGACTACCAAGAGATGCCAAGAAAGATGTACCCATTAGGACAGGATGGCCTTTAACAATATACAGCTCCTGTAAATGGTTTAATTTTCCTAAGGAGGATACTGTAGTTTTCAACCTAGACTGACAGACCCATTGACTCTCAGTGGGACTTGTCTCTGGAGACAAAAAAATTGTTAGTACAGAAAAACAAACTTGGGGAATTAATACAAGACAACAGATTTTTTTTTTTTTTTCAGTTGAACAAAGCAAAAAAGCTTGATGGTTATTTTTAAATGCTTCTGTACAATGGCCAGGTATCACATGCAAAACTCTCTCGAAACAAGTGTTGATATTAGTTAGTTACAACTTGATATTAGTTAGTTACACTGCATTGGACATTTTGAAAGACAACAGGCTGGAAAAAGGGGGAAAAACAGACACAGATGTCTAGAGAGCAGAGAGGAAAGTCTGGAAAAGCTACCCCTGAGAGTAATCATCAAAAGAGTGGAAATGCAAATACAGATACTTTCAAACATACGTTTAGGTACCAGCTCTGTTGGTGCTGTAACATCTGCTTCTCTGTAACACACTGATGGATCCACAATGTCACTGCCAGGAGGAGGGTAAGGTGGGGGTGGGGGGATCGCTAACTGGGGGGGACCACGAGTGGTGCCCCTAGGAGGCTTTTGTGGCACCTGCCGTCCATCACCTACAGGGGGATCAATTAACTTGTTACTTCATTGCAAGATAATGATTGCTCTGTTTATTGTTATTTTTTTTAAATTACACATTGATTTTCCCTTACCCACATCCAAGGTCTCTCTGGATCTACTTCCGCTCTTATTTACATACAAATAATTAAGGCAGAAGGAAAAGGTGGGTCTTAAACCAACAGCAGTGGGACCAGAATTGAGCCCAGTACACACATGTACATTATAACTAACAGTTAAAATCACCGGTTTTGGCAGACATAAGGAAGGAGAAAAGTAGTTGAGTTAAATAAAAAAATTGAAAAAAAGCAGTGTAAGAAAATGTGAAAAATATGTTTTATTTTTATCTTCTGAAGTGTCAAACTGCCTGAGTTTGCTGACCTCTCAGATACTTTATATGACTATTTTCCTGACTCTTCCTGAGAAAAAGAGGAAGATGCCTTAGGTCAGTATTTTGAAGTAGGTATCTTACAGGTTTTTCTGTTCTTTTTTTTTTGAGTTGGTTTTCATTATTTTGACATTGTAGAGAAGCAGATGATTAAGTTGTTTTATGCAAAACAGTGTTTGAAGCTATCAAAGGAAATGCCCATAACTTTGTCTGGGGGATTATTTCAACACTGTGTGCAATAACTAAACAAATACATGTGTCTTTCACTGTACTCTGTGAACCACTTGCAAAGTTAAAGAGCTGCTGCCAGTTTGTAGGGTACAGAACTTGAGCTACTGCTATTTGGAAAGCCCTTAGAGGCTGAAAGTACACTGAGGAACCACAACTACCTGCTCGTCCTGCTCTCATACCCTGCCTCAAGCATGTGGTCATTGCTGAACATGGATGCTGGCAGGGACAGATCTTTGGTCTGATCCATTCCTACACTCTCGGGCTTGTGCTTTGGGGCTGCTGAGAAGGGAAGCAGCACCAAGGGGGAAGATAAAAGATTAAACCATTATGCTTTTCTACTTAGGAGTCACTAGCTTCCAGGGGAGTATCTTCCAGAGACACATTTTAACGCTGGCAAATGTGCAAGCCCTTTTTTTACTGCTTTGAGGAAATTTGGCACAATACTTTGGTATCACAATAAATGATTCAGTATTGAATACTACAGTGAATTTCCCAGTTTGAGAATATTTTTGATAGGATCTTCTGCTTTGATTCACATGGCTAACTTGAGAGCTACATAGGTACCTTTAATACTTTTTCAATCATGTGGCTGACTATTTCTTGCAGCACGTTTTTCCCCTCACTGGAGTCTTGCTTTTTTCGCAGCTTTTCTCTCATGCTTTCAGAGCCATCTGTGCTTTCTCATTGTTTTCTTGCAAGGGCCCCGAAGAGAGGCTGTTTTACCAACCCTCTCTGGCTGTAACATTTTTTCTTTTTAATGAACACATTCATTCAAGAAAGTAGCAGAAAACGAAAAGCACTGAAGACAGGGCTACTGTGGGACAAGTTCTTTGTCAGTGTAAAATAATAAGTCTCCATTAAAGCAAACGATACTACAGAATCCCACATGAGCAGAGTCTGGCCAGCAGGCACTTACGTACACAGTATTGAACAGACTAGAAGTACCTCTGCTATATCTCATCTGTAACATTTGAGCACCAATACAAAAAAAAAGAACACTTATAAAAAGTTAAAGCAACAAATGTCAGCAAAAAGTGACCAGCAGTAGGGCAAAGCATGAGAAGCGGTAGAGTGTGACATCTTTAGTGGCTAAAAGTAAGCCAATTTGCTGAAAACTTCTGTGTTATATGGCCCAGCAATAACATTGCCCTTAGAGAGTTTAAATAAGAGATGTCAATGGAGTCGAATATGTCACATGATAATGGACTCCTGCTGCTACATACATGCTGAGGCATTAAATGTGAAGCATTTACTGAAAATAAATGTTGGAACAAAGCCAAGAGGTTTCTTTCTAAACTGTAAGGCATCTGTAATGTAAGCAATTATGTATGACAGAATGTCATATCTGTATGTCTTAGGCATTTTGATGAAACATGAGGTCAAAGGCATGAACTGAAGTGCACTGAGTGCATTATGGCACTTGAAGAATGATTCTCTTAATGTACTGAAAAATGAGTTCCAATATGTGGGGTCATTATCTCATATCTTTATCCATTATAAAATCACTTTGCTTGCTAGAAGCATAATCCTGGTGTCCTCACTCAGGCAAGGCTCTCACCAATCTGAACAAGCTACCAGGCAGATAATAACAGAGTTCTGGGAGAATGTTTTTCAGTTTTCCTGTAGGAGTAGACGTGGTGCCACATGCAACTGAAACTACAGTCTCTTTTATTGTCTCTAGGTATGTATGGCATTCCTTTGAGAGCATCAGTTCTTTTCTTCTACTGATTAGCTAAAGACTCAGCAGATATTTATTTATAATGAAAGTGAGGATGAAATTTAAAAAACCAACTTTACTCTGTATGGGCAGTTGATGTCAAATTGTTGGAGGACTATATGAAAATCAAATGCCTTCAGGTTTTAGAAACATGAGGAGACACTGAACCAGCCTGACTGTACTTGGGTTCTAGCAGAACTTCATGGCTTGAGATGCATTCAGTATTGCCTGGCCAATCTCTATTTATTATTTATTAGCATTTCTATTTACTATTTCTGTATTTCCATTTACTAGCAAACCAATCATGACCTTCAAGGTGCAGAATAGGCCCAGGGCTAGTGCTTTTGTATGTAAAGTTGGTGCCAAATATTCAAATGATCTGATGAGTGTTATCTACATTTTTACTACCCTGTGGTACTCTGTATGGTGGCATTAAAAAAACCAAGAGGTAATATACAAACACTTATTTCCAGACTTTCATTCTGCAGAGAAATGTAGGGTTTTTTCCCCAAGTTACAAAAGTTTCCAATCTCACAGCATAACAGAATTAAGGCAACTTCAAACAGTGAGCAGTGAAAGCACATGAATAGGATTATTCAGGAGAAAACGCCTCTCACCCATTGTGCTCTTCCTCTTGTCTTCCCTGTCTTCTGTCCTGTTTGGCATGGCAGGAGTGGGGGGAGCAGATGCAGCTGGTGGAAGAGGGGCACGCCTCTTCTTTTTCCTTAAATCACTGAGGGATGCTCCTTGTGATATCTAGCAAAGTTGAAAAATAAGCACAATAAAGGATGTATTTTGTTGATGTTGCAAATTGTCAACAAGCAAAAGAAAAGTGTTTTCCATATGACCTAATTTCTCAGCACAGTTTATTTATAATGAGCATTTATAGCGACAACAGGTGATTAAAGAAGTACAGTAATATTGCACTCAGAAAAGGAAAGAGACAAGAACTGCAGATGAGTGTCACAGCAGAAATACCAGTCTGGTAGGCATTTGATGGTTTTGGAAAAAGTGAACTAGGGAGCCCAACACTCATCAAAGCAGAGTATGATACGATGTGTGTTGTTAATCTTAAGCCATAACATGATCTTCTTTTTCCATTGGTTTCTTCAAGCCTTAAATTATGGTTAAATACTCCAGTTGGCATGTGTAGTGCATAAACTCTCTCTCATTTCTTTTATTTTTTTCTCAAATTCTTGTCTAAGGACTTCTGAGAGAAGAATCAGAATTTACAGTTTGCTTGCATGATGATATGAGATCATACTGTACTCTATTCATGCCTACTGGACTTCACAGACATACTTTTGAATATCTGTAACACCTTGGCTTCCAATAATTGCAACATGCTGGTTGATATGCCAGGACTTCATTACTGTTTATGCCGCTTTTAAAAATATGAAAAATGTTATTACAAATGACTTGGGTTTCACTGGGTTGCATAATATTTTCCGTAGCTTGTTGGAACTTAGCTCTATTTCCTTTTTCCAGAAAAATAAAAATAATAATAAAAAAACCATGTAGGAAAGTCTGTGGAATTTTTATATTTGAAAGGTACTGACAACAGCAGTCAGTACCAGGCTTTGCTGAGGAAGAGAGTAATGGTGGCTGCCCACATATGACATGCTGCTGGCATTCCTCCAAAGAAGCCTTCACTTCTTTGACCTAACTGCTCTGTCTGTCCCAATACTCCTGTATCTAATATAGAAAACCGCTGGGTGGTTTTCTACTATCTCAAAGACCCAGCTAATAAAAATAAAAATAAACCCAATCATATTCGTAATATTTCCTTTAATCCAGAGGATTAACGGACCCTTAAAAGACAATTGTTGCGGGAGATTTCATTGAACAAATAGTAGCTTCACACTGCTTAAATCTACCATCAGAGTTCAGAGGAAAGGCACTGATTTACAGGTTTCCTTTCCTGCGCTGAGTAAAAAGTCTGAGAATAAATGAATTTTACTAAGATTAGGATATGAATAGTGTCTCATACACTTAGCCTTCCTTTTCAAAAGCACTCAGGAGTGCCTTACATTATAAAAAAGAACCTTTTTGTTCCCACCTTTCAAGGATGATGCTTTAACCACCATGCCACATGGCAATTGGACACTCTCCACCCCTTGGTGAACCTGCATCCTGCATGGGAGAAACTTGGCAGTAACTGCACTGGACATAGAGCACAGCAACCAGGACGAGTTGCAGCTTTGCACCAAACAAGAGTGGAAAAGAAAGGTGTCCTGGTCCTACTTCCTACTATTACGGATTATTTCAGCATTTTATATTAAATTTCCACCAGATGCAATGCATGACTAAAGCCAGTGAGGCCAATCTAGACAAAGTCAGGCATAGTAAATGGGCAATAATGTTAAGAATTTGTAAACTTAAATTTTGATCATCAAATTTCACAGAATTTAAAAAACATTGGACTCACACCCAGAAAAGAACACCACACCAAATGCTCAGGAATGGATACTGCAAAATTATAGAGCTCCACTGAAAAACTTTTGCCCAATGTTATAGTGTTGCTCTGTATTAAGATGGGACACATCCCCTGACAAAGGAACTGCCTGCAGTGATTAGGAACTGAAGTTTAAACAGAATGCCCAATATTGAGCTGAACATGGGAAACCCTGTTCAGTGAAACAGACCCATCAGGCTTTAGTTTAAAGGGGAATTACACAGAGGACAGCTACCTAATGCCTCATTCTTCTCTACTGAAGAAATGGGCAAATACACACTTCGGAAAAAAAAAAAACCAACCCCATTCTTCTGCACTGCATTTTAAATAACTAAAAACATGTAGGCACTTAATACTGCATCTCGATTCTTCAGGATACCACCTTACAGAAAAAAAAAAAGAAAATCATCGAAGTGGAGATTTTGATTACTACAGAGACTGCAAAATTCAGTAGCTATGAAGAACTTGAATCATCTGGGAGACAGGCAGCATCTGAACTTTCCCGATACTTCACAAGTACAAGCTTGACTTTTGCAGTTGTTTAATGGCATTTTGCAGCTTCCATGTTCACTCCTCCCTCTCCAGACAGAAAGGTCATTTTATTTTAGGACAAAAAATGGTTGGACTGCTGATTTAAAGGATAAAGCTAGGAAATCTTGAGAATCAAGGCAGAAAGTAAGGAAAAGTCTTCCCACTTAAAATGATAGAGATTACTGATCACCCTTGCCCAAGGACCAGATGAGTGAAGGATGTTAGCTTGGTGTAGTCAAATTCCTCAAAGACACGTAAGTGCTTTCCTATGAAGAAAGGATCCTTTTTAGAAGTCAGCTTATCTTTTTCAGCTTTATGTATTCTTATTTAGGTCGAATCTCCTGAGGAACATTAGATAGATGTATGGATGGACACACTGCTACAGTTAAAGAATAAGCTAGGAAATAGCTAGTGCACGACTGCAATAATGCAAGTTTGGTGAAGTACACACACAAAAATGCTTTTATTATACTGTCAGCTAAGTGCAGTACTCTTCACAAACACCATAAAGAAGATGAAATGCTTGTTTAAAGCCAGTCATGCTACAATGTATATAAGAAGTGTCTAGTTCAAGAATAGGTCATAAAATTGCAAAAAGTAACTTTCCTTTAATCCCAATTCCGGTAAAACTGTGAGGCTAAACATAAATGGAAAAAGCACAAAGAACATTCTGTTTCTTTCTTCCAATTGCATATACAAAACCAATAGAACTTGAAAATAATTTGTTATGGCTGGCTGCTTCTTTTATAAAGAAATCAAGCCTTAACAACATTATTTAGAGTAATTTCCCATTGAAACTTTGTTACAGGAGCCCCTCTCTGAGTCTAACAGAATATTTCCTTGTCTTAGCACTTGCGCTTCACCTGTATTTATAAACAAGAAATTATTAAATCAGCTCCTGTTACAACAAATACATAATTTTAAAAGATGTTCATTAAGTGTTCTCTGACTATAATTAATGCCATGAACTGAGCTAGAGATGAATAAAAAAGGTCAAAAGGACCTAAGTCTGAAAAATAGTGTAATTTCTCTTCCCATATTGATAAAACCACACACAATTAAAAAAAAAAAAATTCCTTTATATTCAGGGCTCACATGCTTTTTGAAAAATTCTTCCAATACTGTAGACAAAATATCTGAGCAATGTGCTGAACGTGTTCTCCTTCTGTGAAAGCTCAACGTACTTATCAAATTTGGAGGGCTCTAGATAAGATTTTAGAATATATTTAGAGCATAAAAACAACATCATGGGGAGGTTATTTGTCAGAATTGTGTGGAAAAGGATCCTACAAGGCCAATGCTTGATATTTTCAATCAGCAGCATTTCACAGTCACCTTACTTGCAAACAATCTGTGGATACTGTAAGAGTGGATGTGTAAACTGAGTTTAAGTTTCCTCATGTGTAAAAGTCTAGTATTTTCTTTGGGTCAGACTGCACTGAATATGAAGTAATGAAAAATATTAAATGAGGCCCAAGGAAACAAGTCACCACTACTGAAAATTCATCAAGCCTTCAAAAACAAGGAGGTTCTCAGATAAATTTCCAGTGTGAGCTCCACTCCTTTGCCTTGCCTGTCCTCTACATACAGGCCAGACACTGATGTTGCATTTGTCAGCCATTCCCTTTTAAATTTTCTAACAGAAATATTTATCTATAAAAGTACCAAGTCATCTGGCAAATGCCAACTTTCTTTTATCCACAGACCCAACTAGGCCCAAATTCACTGCAGGTTTATGGCTCCCAAAACTGAGCCTCCTTCTGTAAGCCAGAAACTGTACCATTAATTTGCATCGTTTGTGCTTCAAAATCCAAACCAGTCTTTCCAGTATTTTTATAAACATTACAAGAAACATTTGTCTTATGGCAACAAATTTTTCCTTTTACTATCACTCCTATCATTTTGCCACAGAAAAGGAAAAATATTGAAAACCTAAGAATTTTCCAGTCTCGATATTTAACAAAATTCTCCTTAAAGCAATTTTCTTCCTGCTCAAACAACATAGCTACAGATGATACAGATGTATCAGCAATAGAATCATGTCTGGAATAAAAGATTGCTTTTAAGGGATGCCACATGACTGTTGAGCATATGCAAATAAAATATTGAAGCATATGATATAAAATGTGTGAAGAAAGCCCTTATACTCTCTTGCTTCTTTCTCCTTTTTATGCAATGCTATACATCAGGACCTTTAATTGTTTTATAGAGGAATTAGCTAATTTGTCTCATTCGTGAAAACAGTGACTGACTGTAGAAATTATTTTTAGAATTAAAGAAAAAGGACTGGAAAAAGGACACATGGATTCAATCACCTGCATGCCCTCATTACAAACTTGCTCCATCATCCCACACTGACTAGACACACACTCTGATTTAAGCGAGCCAGATTCTGATACACCTGCTGGTGATGATAACGTGTGGGGTCAGAATGCCTACTGAATTATAAAAATGTTTAAATGCAATCGAAAGGAAAAAAAACCCAGAGCTGACCTGTAACTGAACAAACAACAGTATCATCCCAAACTATGTGTGGGACCATCCCAACCCTCTTCCCACAAAGAATTTTAGGAAATCTTGAAATTATTAAGAGCCATTTCACAAGAAGTTCTAAAAGAAAAAAAGACACATGCTTTATTAATAGGCTTTAAACTCTTGATATAACCATAACTGCATTAATCCCTTATAATATTCTATGAAAGACAAGTGGTAGATTGGTATGTAAGTAAGATTTATGGGTTTAGATTTAAAGATATTTTCCTAGGACATAACTTAAAGCAGTTGAGAAGTAAATATTTTGATCCAAGAGGAGTCGTTCTAGGAAAATCAGAGAGATAAATCTTTCAGCTACAGAATGGAGACATAAATCTGTCAGCTAAACTTGATGATATAAAAGCTATTCAGCCCAGCTGATTCTGCATTTTCACAAAGCAACAGATGCTTCAACATGTCTAGCACTAGAAACCACAAGAAGTCCCAACTGACCATTAATGCGCCTTAAACAACATTTACTCATATGTCTAATATTCCCTGGACAGGTCATACGTTATTAGTCTTTTCACTGGCATATACTGACAAAGGAAAATTCAGTGAACACTTAAAACCCTGTGTATGTACAACTCATGAGGTGACTACTGTAAGCTACATGAATAAAATTGTCTATTCAGCACTGAACTTCTCTACCTTCTTTCTTTACTGGGTGGTATCCTGCTTCATTTGATCAAAAAATGAATGTTTAATCCATAAGTACACAAATGCACTAAGACACAAGTATATTAGAATCTGAGTTCAAAAGCAGTAGCCTGATGTCTCCCAGAAATGTGTCCTTACATTGCAGAATGCATTTGTGTGGGTTATTTAAAATACTTACTAGGATCCCATGCAATACAACAACATATTACCAAAAAAAAAAAAAAGAAACAGAGATACTAAAAAATCTAGCACAAGGAGTCACTTGTAAAAAGGGTATTATTTGGAAAACTTGTCATTTTAATAAAATGCATAGAAATAACTACACTTCAGAAATTAGCAAGCAGTTTCTCTGCATTGATCATTTTACTTCTGTACATGTTAATTTTTCAGTCTTGGACCTCACAAGCCTGAAAATAAAATAAATAATAATAGGTTTAGTTTTAAGTAAGCCATATGAGTAAGTATGTTGGGGTAGCAAGACTGATATTCAGACCAACCAGACACGATAGCTTGTGTAACTCTGGACACATCACTCTCCTGGAGAACAAATTTAGATGGGAGTTTAAGTCCACAATAATAGCAAGCAGCTCTTGGAACAGGATAGCCATGTTTCAGCCGTTGACAACACCACTCTCTATTAGGGGGCTTCCTCCTGACTTTGAAACTCAGCCCTGTGCGTCCTTGTACTGTGCAGGTGTCTGTCTCACCTGATGGCTGCATCCCAGCTGTACTCCCTGCCTCAGCTTCCGAGCTGCTTTGCTGCTGGAGGTGCTCAGGCACTGTGGGAAACTAGAGTGCAAACTGCATCCATCTTCTGAAAATCCCCTATCATTATTATTTTAACCAGATATCACAATATTTTGCATCATTTTGCCTAAGATGCCTAATTTCAGAATAATTTTTTCTTATTTTATTGGTGTTAAACAGAATTTTTAAACAAAATTTAGTATTGGGTATCAAAAATCAAGTCCTGACTGCAAAAACACCTTGGTCCCAATAACAGGTAAGAGCTTAGCATTACTGGATTTTAGAGAAATATCTATGTTCTTGTGCTATTTTATTCATAAAATGAAGAAGACAAAATGTCCTTGAATACTTGGCTGATTGGTGACAGAAAGCTAAATCAGTTAACACAAGAAAGCCAGTACAAGGTGAAGGGGCAAGCTCATTTTTCCGTCTGTTTTTATAGAACACACCCTTTGTGAAATGTCACAGTCAAGGGCAGTTAAAAATTAATGTCATTCTAATCTTTAAACACTTTAACTTGTTCAGTTAAATGTGTCAGACAGGAAACTATCCATAAACAAATCTGAGATGTTAAATTACTAAGATAGCTGTGATTTCCTTCTTTGCAAAATCTCATTTCTAGCTGCAGTATTATTTCCACTCAAGGAAATCACTCTACAACACCAAATATTTTCACATGCATTGAAACATGTAGACTACACAAGTCTGCGGATGTTTGCTTTGGCAAAGAATTGAATTTCCTCTCTTTCTCTGAATACAATGTAATCCTCCTTATTTATGTCTTCATGGGGGGGGGGGGGAAGGAGAACCAACAAAAAAACCCTCAATCACTTAAAAATCACATTTTAAAACCACCACAAATTAATTTGTTACCAAGATTCATTTCTCCTCTAGAGAAGTTAAACAAAAAAGGCAAAATCAACCCCCAGATTTTAATCTCATACTTGTGCTCATCTTTTTAGTTAGAACTATACAATTAACAGAACAAATGAACATTAGTAAGAATGTAAGATGCACAGTAGCAGTGCAGTTCATATTTATTCTGACACCTTTGTTAATGAATTTGATATGATGTCATCTTTTTAGAGACTTCCTTTTGGGAAGGCACTAGACTAAGGATTTTATACATTGTCTTTTCTTTCACAGTCTCACACCCTGGATTGTAGGCTGGATGATTGGCTGCTTGTCTGTCCTTAAAAATCTCAGAGATTATCACGAAGATTTGCAGAAATTATTTTGCATCTTTGTCCAATTTTCTGCCAAAAGGATGGGCTGTAGCCTAAAATCTGCTATGGCTAGAAAGTGGAAGGGAATTCACACAAACATGACAAGGATCAAGGAGAACACTATCCTTTTTACTTCCGATAAACTACATACTTCCCTGGAGCTTAGGTTTCCCTCTAGACTTAACATTTTCTTCTGTAGAGATAGCCAAGTTGTATTTCTAGAGCTTAGCACTAAGTCCTAGGCAATCACTTTGGCAGTCTTCTCAATTTAGAGAAAAATATATCTGATTATTTCCAGTGTTCTACCCACTTTGATCAGCCTTCTCCTTCCGCAGGCACACAGAATGTCTGGGAAACGTGGTTTAGGCAGTAAGGCAAGTGATAGATTCTGTTTCCTTTCCAACTTGATAGGACCACAGAACGGTTTGGGTTAGAAGGGACCCTTAACAATCACCTAGTTTGTGCCACACCTTCCCACTGTCCCCTTCAAATTCCCACTCAAGTCTAGTTCTGGCCTGCACTTATGAATGCCAGCCAAAAGCCCCTGTATTTCCACACTCTTCTGAAAGCAAGAAGAGAGGAGAATAGCAGAGTGGTACCACAGTGTCAGTTAGATATATTACTAGGACAGTAGCATAACATGGCTCTACATCAAGCTATCCCCCACAAGTGTAAGATTCTATTATCCAAAATTATAAATACACTCTGCTAGGAAGACTTGTTTGAGGAACCCATCATGGCACACTGCTTGTTATCCACACCTGGAAGTGTCAGCAACATAGAGCTGAGCAGGACTCAGGGGTTGTCTGCTGGTTCTCAGGAGCTGAAAAATTATATTCTCATTAAGACTGGCACATTGAAAATGAAATGAGGTGTCTATTTCTCTGTGACCTATGCCAACTTTAGAGAGGATGGTGCCAGACTCTTTTTTTATTGTGCCCAGCGACAAGATGAGGAGCAATGGACATAAACTAAAACACAAGTTGCACCTCAACATGAGGAAGAATTTCTTTTCCTTGAGAACAGGCTGCCCAGGGAGGTCATGGAGTCTCCCTGTCTGGGACAAAACCCACCTGGATGTGTTCCTGTGTAACTTGCTCTAGGTGACCCTGCCTTCGCAGGGGGGTTCGACTGGATGATCTCCAGAGGTCCCTTCTAACCCTAACAACGAAGTAGCAGAAAACAACTTTTCTTTTTTTATTATACTTGTGATGTTTTCCCTTGGTTTTTTATTTGGCTAAATGTTGACTATGCTATTAAGCCAGAAAATGAAACCTGATTTACACAGCACATATTTACTTTGTTAATTTATCTATTCTGTAATTTTTTACCTTTTTAATTTAGGAACTGTGTCAGGTGGAGTTAGAAGCAAAGTCTGAAAAGTGATGCAAACCCAGTTTCTAAATTAAGCACAGTGTTAGAGTCATTTTTCATCGCTCACTGAATGCCAGCTCTTCAGAAGTCTTGCTGCTCAAAATGATCTTTGTCTATTAACTTCCCCTAAATACTGTGCCCAACAAAGCCTCATAATTACTTGACACATACTTTCTTCTTTAATGAGAGTTAAAGCTTACGATGACATCAGCCTGTTCTATTTGTCTGAGACTCGCAAGCCAGATGAAGTTTACTTACTGAGCGTTGCAACCCTGCCAAAATTCAGGCTGCATAGAACAGTATGTTCCGGCCCTAATGTCTTGCCAGTTTTCAATGAAGTGCTTGACAGAGACCACATGTGGAGGTCAAGTGATACTATCATGATCTCACCAGATGGTAAGTTGTGGTATCATTCCCAAGGCAGGTAGTATAGTCTGTTCAGAAACAGTTGGCAGGTGAACCATGAACTCACAGCCAGAAGCAACTGGATTATTGCAAAAGATCAAGAACGCTATTGATGCTGGAAAAAAGACTGTTCCAAGAATTTTTCTTGCACATAATTCAAGGATTCAACTCTCAAGACATATGTTTTCTTGCAAAAAAATAGAAGTCCTCCTGCCAAACAAATCTTGCATTTTCGCATGGTTATTATGTTATGCACGTTAAATTGTAATATAAAGACACTGTAAGCTCACCTTGCTTGTGTTCTTGCATATATGTTAACCATCACCAGGTCACTCCAACTTTGATGTCAATTCAGAGATTATATCTACACAGGTTAGAGTGCAGGACTGGACTATTTTCCAGAAAACAATAGGAAAGTAGACCATGGAGGAATCTTACAAAATTTTGTAATTACATTCTCCACCCCTCTAAAGTAACAGCCTATCCAAGTCAAACAGTGAAATACTCAGCATTTCACAAATTCCAGCCTTCAGTTAAAGCAGGTAAGCAATTTAAACCACCACTGAACTGACACTGCTACTATTTCCTGGGCAAAGATTCAGAAACCGTATTTCTAAAACTGCAAGAAAGCCACACAATGGATTCCTCTTACATTGTAAAAAGACAGTTTTACAGCAGACCTCAAAATTTTAAATTCTTCTGGTGCAAAACCTATTGACTGTGAACATTATCTGAGTAAAGACAGACTCTCAAAGGGATGCTCCAAAATGAGTCTTACCTCCAACTGCACTTCTGAGAGGCTGTACCTTGCTAACATGAAAACCTCCACTGAAAATCTGAACTAACATCCTAGTTCATACTGGCCAAGCTTCAGGAAAAAATATGACCAACTGTAGTTAATGACTTCTTGACTGAGAAAGCTTAGATTCCTTTTAAATAATTCATCACACTGCGACACCTTACTCTATTTAAAATTACAGGAAAAAACAGTTGGAAGATAAGGAGGGACAAAAAAGCTGCTGGAAAATAAGTTGGCTGCTTAAAAAACGTGTTGCCTAAAGTTATTAAAATGCTTTCTGCCTTTTTTTTTTTAATGAGACATATGCTGTTAGTAAATAAAAGTGCAGCAAAATGAAGTTGAGCATTAGGAGCAGTAAGGAGGATGGGTGGCAATTTGGACTGAAACAACAGTTTCTTTAGTGGTGTGGAGAAGAAAATTCTGTAATACAGTACTAAAATATAACATACCCTTAACTGATACTCTTTGGAGATGTTGAGAAAGTAGTCACTACACTGCATGCATCATTTAGCTGTAGTTTTTAATAACTACTTTAAAAGAATTAATGTGTTTAAGTGCGCATACACCAGAATTAATTTTTGGAGCTGTTTCTATCATAAAAAGAAGTACAAATTACTCCCTTTCTCTAGCAGCTTTTTTTAGCCTTCCTAAATTTCATGCTTTACATGACAGCAAGATAAGCCTTCAGCCATCATTGCACTTTACTCTTTTAATTTGGGCCTGCATCATTTATCCAAACCAAAGTGCAGCTGTTAGTTAAATTAAGCATCCAAACTGCACAGCAAACATTATCTGATGTGCTGTCAGCTGGCTTCATGTTTGCCATCTCATTATTGTTTTGTAAGACATGAACAAGTCTGGATATTTCTCATTCAGATAACTGAATATCATGTTTAAAAGCTCTTTAAAAGCTCTTTAAAAAATGAACAAACCACCTTCAAATTGGAAATTAATTGTTGAGTTTTAATTTCTTAGTCATTTACCATGGTATAGGGCATTTTAAAGACCAGAGATTTCTTTTACTACTCACTCTTGTTTCTACTAATTGGTTCTGGTACACCTTGATAATGGTCTTTACAATCGGATAGCACTAGCCAGGTTCAGCTCCAGTAGAAGTATGAAATATATAAAAATTTCCAGGTTTATGACTGATTACAGGGACTATCGTTTCTATAAAACTTAATGTATGTCATCACAGAATTTTATGTCTGTGAACGGCAACAGTTTGTACATGGCTTTTTCAACAAAGCAATTAAATGAAAGTCATTAAGAAAAGCTCCACACTTACACACTCTTAAAAAAATATTGTCTGGTCCTTCAAGCAAAAGTGGATAGAGGGAGGAAACACCCAAAAAGATTGACTTTCTTTCTCCTGGAAGGTAGAAATATCACCATATTCCAAGTAAAACAATAGCCCTGTCACCGCACAAGACAGAAGTGTCCCAACAGTTCCTTCCTCAGAGGACCTGCAACCCAGAGAATATATCTGGCATGCAACTGGAGCCGATACTGATTTCAAATGCAAAGGGACCACATCTTTCACGCTGCTTTTTATGTTGTCAGTGAAAGGCACATGTCCTGTAGAGTACACTGAACATCACCCAGACAGCTCCCAGCCACCTGTAGTATGAGCTACATAAGTACATCTCAGTATTTTGAGATGCAGCTCAAGGGACCTGCAAATATGACCCTTAGAGCTCTGCGGGGCTCTTTGATACTGCAGTTACACCATCAAGTTGTAAAATGTATACCAGGCAAGTTGCTTTAGGGTTCATGGTGCAAAATTCTTATTGGTCCTATGATTTATTGGCAAAACTTCCAGTTTCATTCTGCAAATGCAGTTTTGCACTTAGGAGTACAAAACAAAGAGATTGATGACTGGGAATAGTAATCAAAGGCAGCTCTTTCTGTATTTAATGAGAAACATGTTTTTCTGGTCATCAAATTACCACAGATAAGAAGACCTAGTGAAGTCATTGTGAATGCTGCCTGTGACTTTTCTGGAGTGATATCAGATCATATTAGACAATTATTTGAGTACAACTCTCTTCAGTATTCTCCAAAAATAGACGCATGGGTTAGATCAAGGATTCTGCTCAGGCTTCTTTATTAGACTGTAGCAGGTACCTACAAGATAGCAGCAGAAGAGGAAAGGTACATTCAGTACTACCTTCTCCCAAATACTTTTGCAGCCACCAGCCGCCTTCATTTCAGGGACTTCCTGGTGTGATTTATCTTTCAAAATTCGTAACGGATTTGTCATCCATGCAGCATTTGTTCAATCTCCTCTTAAGCCCATGTAAACTTTTAGTGTCATACTCAGCCTTGGTCCTTGCTATCCAGATAACTCAAGCAGGAGCAACAAACTTCTTCACTTTACTGTTTCTTTTTCGCCTCACTTCTTAATATGATCAACATGGATGCTCAAATACTCCAAGGCTGCTGCAACATTTCACCACAGATGAGGAGATCATTTAGTCCTAACCTGCAACTTTTCTTTACTGTCTGTTATTTAAGAGTAAGATGATCTTCCTTATTATGGAACTGAGACTTGGTTTCCTTATGAAATCCTTGATGAGGGAACTTGGAAGCTTTGTGGAAACCCAGACAGACTGTATCAACCAGATCACACCCATCTGTTTGCTGAATGCAAAAGCACTGTAAAGGAGTTGTAAAGCAGGGCTTCTTTTTTACTAAAGCTACATTTACCCTATTCATTATCTTCACAAAGATGCCAACTGGTTAAATTCTCTATTATATTTCTAGTAATTTTTCCAGTATATAAGCCAGATAAGGAGGCTTGGGGTTTTTTTTTATATCTCTTATGCTTTCCAAACACCAACTCTACCTTTCACCTATCTTCTCTGAATTTCTTCATGACAACCTAGAATGTGGCATTGGCAGTATTTAACAGTATTATTGAGTAATTTTTTTCTCTATTTCTTTGCTCCACATAGTAGAAAGAGACTTAATACAGACGCAGTTATTTTATACAATCTTTCCTGCTTCAGATAGCACTGCAGTCTCTGGTGCACCATCTTGAGAATACTTCACACATTTGCTGTTCAGACAAAGGAACTACAGCGCGCTCCTTAGACAAAGAACTGAAGTGCACTCCTTATCTCTGTTATTGGACAAGCTTGATGTTCATCATCTGTCTGTGCCAGTAACCTTAATCTGTGAAAAATGTTAAGCCAAGTTCAACTGCTTTACCATCCCAGAATAACAGGCAACTCTCTGGCCAAAGAGTAAGACAAAATAAATTATTTCTATATGGTTCCATGAACAAAGGAAAAAGACTCCATGATACCAATAAACTCTCAACATCTACAGAAATGCACAAATGAAATAAATTAGCTTCTAAATAAAACGTCAGGTAAAACGACTGGAAGAAAAGCACAAAAAAACCCCATAGACACTAAAAGCCTAATGGAAAATTTTTGTAATTACCATGCAGTATTTACAGTCTGGAACATCCAAAATAAGCCAATTGCTACATGAATTTGATGTGAAACACAGAAACAAATAAAACAAATATAATCTCCATTCTTAATTGGTTTATCAATAATTATCTGTATCAACAGAGAGAGAGAGAGAAAGAGAGAGAGAGAGAGAGAGACACACAGCCCCTTTGACCTTATCAAAATACTGCCCCATACCAATTGTCTAACAAGTCCTCAGCCTCTTAATTTGGCATCCTACAGCAGTAAAATGTGCACTCCAGCACCCAATATCCAAACTCTAATACAAAAAACTAGCTTCCTTCTTTAAGGCTTACATAACTTGGGGATTTGAACAGCGTTCCAGACAAAGAGCTTCTTTAATAAAGATTCAATATCCCTGCCCTCATCACAAAAATGCTGTTGAGAGATAACACATATTGCTTGAGAATTCTAACAAGTCTGCCACAAAGATTGGAGAAAATCACAGCTACCACTTATGACATCCTCAGTTAATGAACAAAGGCAAAGACACTTCTAAAAATAACATGCAGCATTCACATTTCAGGCCTCTGTGCACAAAAAGAAAATCTAAATCAGAACAATTAAAAAAGGCATATAAACCCAGTCATTAATTAACTTTAAATCAACATTTTAAACAAATTTAAAAGTCAGTCAAGTGTTCTCCCTCCTCCTTCTGAATTAATCCTGCTTTCATATCCTCAGGGAACTTATAAAAACTTGAGAAGTAACTTAGAAGGTGCAGTAGGTTGTAGAAATAAAAGACACATTTTGAAAAACAGCTTTTTCCTACAGCAAAAACTGATTCATTGCATCCTTCCTCAGAATGTGAAAAAATGTATCTGTTATTCTCAAAGGAGACTTCTGGATGATCCACAGAAAAAAACCCACAAAGCAAAATGAAAATACATTCACAGAACACTTAAAGGAGAAAGGAAATGTGTCATAAGAAAAAGGTTGAGAAGACCTCACCCAGAAGACCTTTGAGTCAAGAGAAACCTCCCTTCCTCTCTAAAAGATGATAAAAAAAGCACACATTCATATCTTGTTGACTTCTAGTAGACATTTCTGGTTTAGGTGTAACCTATGATAGAGAGATAAGGAATCTGAATCCATCCACCCTTTTGTTGAATTCTGGGCTTTTTATTAAAACAGAATACATTTGTCACACGTCCCCCATGAACTGCTCATTACCTTGCACCTTATACAGAAGTAGGGAAATAAAGTACAAGGTAGAATGGAAGAAAATACCTATAGCATAAATGGATCCTGTTGGAGAACAAGAAACATACCCCTCCTTCAAGCAGGACCACTATATTTTCTACAAAAAGTAGGTTCAACCAACCAGGTAAATCTAAATTAATTTGAAAGTTTTCCTCTTGGGACACAGGACTCTGATCAGAGTGAACTTTAGACAAAAATAAATTATAGCAGATGCACAAAGGAAGAATTAGAAGAAAATAAGCTGGTAAGAGTACTGTGCTTCTAGAGGTGGTGTTAATTAAGTGGGTTTTAGACAGCTGCCTACAATAACTCTCAGTTCAGTAAGAGCCATGGCAGGTGTTCTCATTCAGCTGTGATTCTTCTGTCCCTCAACTTCCTACAACTGCAGTGCCTGCTGGTATCATGATCCTCTTATAAAATGACGATTCTCATAGTCCAAGAAAATTTGTGAGGAAAAAAGGCTGTCATCCACACAAACACAGGTTCTTCCTGAAGACTTGGCTGTTTCTCAGAGGGAAAGCCAACTGCAGGAGTATTACTATTTGAAATATCAGATTTATTAGCAATACCCAGGGACAAAGCAGATTTAGGACTCACAGGGCACACAGACAGAGAGATCTACTGGTGGCATCCATACTGACAGAGATGTACGCAGCAAAAACTTACTCTACATTGTTCTACAGGATGTGTGTTCATGGCTTTAAGGCTTAATTTGCAGCCACAGGGAAGCACGTCATTTTGGAATCCTGAGGAGAACAACAGCAACAGTGTGATTTTATATCAATCAAGATTATCCTTGCAGGCAGCAAACCAGAAATCTGTGGCATTAGAGTATAAAGAAGTAAGATGGTATCACTTCATGCAAACATGCATGAAAGACAACTGTGCAAAAAATCCTGCTGTGCTGGGGGGACATTATTGGAAGAAATGCTTGCTTTGCTCCGAGTTTTGTATTAACAACCTCAATTTAAACTCCTTTGGCGACAGAAGGTGGTACACTGAAAAATAATATGATATTAAAATCAGAGTGGCCAGATACTGAGTTGCTGAGCAACCAGACGTAGCTTCTGACATCTTAAAAGTTCAGAAAACATCAAGCTCCAAAATCAGCTTCCTAATTATGGACAGCTGAGCTAACAATTTCTAAAAATCTTGGCCACTGTTTTAAAATAGATCTTACTTCTAAAGAAGATAATGAGTCACAGTTCCAAGTAGGTTCCAAGTCCATGCCTGTAGCATACACACATACACATGAGAAATTTAAGAACTGCAAATTCAGGGACTGATTCTAAAAATTTGGATGAGTCTACAGTTTAATAACACTTTGAAAAAAATTAATATGTTAATTGTGATTTCAATATTAAATTAATCATACATTTCCTTTACTGCCTCTCCTTTATTTTTACTGCTTGAAGATTATTCTGTGGCTCTTGCAGGCAGAATGAATTCCAGGTATGTTTTCACTATATGCTGTGCTCATTTGCAGTGTCATTTCAAGTATTTCAGGGAGGGGAAGGGAGGGGAGGACCACCCTAGGTGGCAGTCAGTATAAGAGATCATCCCCTAAGATTACAAAAGCATAGCTGAAAATATCTTTTATATAAGCAAGACTTTTGGCAGATTTTTAGTGTATCTTATTTCTCCAGAAAATATATGAAAGTCTCATTAACATTTGTTCACATTATGATGATTCTCTTAAAGCCAAACTTCTTATTTAGGTATAAAATTGTTTTATTTTAACTGTGGACAGTGGGAAAGAAAATTGCCAGAAATGATGAGAATAAACCTGTGGCTCTCTTTTCACTCTCTTGCTTTTTTATTCAGATGAGTAAGACTCTTCAATGAATAAGTTATAACTAGTGAGAAAATATCAGCCTTGATCAAACACTGGGCGCAATTATTCTGCTCTAAAATACGGCCTTGACTAATAATTCAGAGTCAACAATTGTCCCCAGCAACCCAAGTTTGAGATCTAAATGGAGAAGAGAGGAATGTAAGAAGCAGAGCAAAACCCCACAGAGTATGCTATATACATTAGTTCATCTGTAGCAACATACAGGAGACTACATAAAAACAGAAATAAACCTGAAAATTGTGTTGGTCATTAATGTAACCTTCTAAAAGCGTGATTCCAGTTCTTCACCTGCACTAAAAACATCAACACATTTTTTATTTAAGCCCACTGTCTTGCCAGATAACAACTAAAATTAAAGTCTGTGAAACAAATTTTAGACTACTGTATCTGATATACTGTTCCATTCTTCTATTAGTACAGGAATTTGACTGGCTAGTAAAAAATCCCTGATGCCTCCTGTTACATTTCCCTATTATATTACATTATATATATTACATTCCCTATTATATTTCTGTTCTGAAAATGATAGCAGCTGAAGTAACACACAGCTCCTTTATCACAGTCTACAAGTTGCATTTCTGACTTTTGAAGTTATCAGAGCTTTTATACTCACGAAGGCACTTCTAACTCTATGCTGTCTCTAAAAAAACCCATTAACTTTTTCTGAATAAACCACTGCATTTCATAGACAAAGCCCTTGAAGATAAGCTTGAGGCCAACTTTATCTCCCCCACTCCAATTTCTGTATATTCCCCATACATGTTAAAAAACAAAAAAAGTAATTATTCCCATAAACTAATTTGCCAGTGCACAATACACTTGACTTCCTAAAGACTCAAATACTCAATTTCACAGTTCTTTCAGGTTCTTCCAAAAGGGTATTTTTTCCAAGAAAAACACATTTCTTTTACATGTTTCTTTTAAAGAGAGATGACTGAATAAGCCTCTAACGAGATGCCTGTAATTCTGTCAGATTTCACGTGTGGCTTTTCTCTGTGTACTCTGTCTACAATGTCATACTCATACAGACCTTCTCTTATATTTTGTTTATATGGTGCATGCTTTTTTGGGGGCGTGGCGGGGGCCAGAATCAGTTTACACTATGCTTACCTGAAGGTGGCCCCAAATTCTGCTAGCACATCTTCTGGAGTGCTGTGACAGACAACAAAGACTGCACAGGGTGTTCAGTTTTAACTCATCCCTACCTTGTTCTGCTCTACTCTTTGGACAGTGTGGGCTCCGTGTTGCAACTTAAGAAAGGAGAGGACCTCCTTGCTTTGTAAGCATCAAACCTACTGGATTTTGTCCTGGAATTATTGTTATATACCCTGACCGTTTGAAGATTATTTTTTCAAGTGACTTCTCACTCTATAATAGCATCATTTGGAAGACGTTTAAAAAAAAACCAGGGGTGAATTCTCCAGGGCAGAAATCTGCAGACTCCTTTGACTCTGCATTCCATTGCATACTACTTAGTGCATGTTCAGCACACTCTGAACAGACATGAATATTTTCTAGGGGAGATTTAAAACAGTTACAGAGGGAACACTACCTTTAAATAGACATGGAAAACTTATGCTGCTATACTAAAAAGTAAATAAAGTTACTGCCGGGGCCTTATCCACAAGGAGATAAATTATTCTAAGCCCTACAGGAACAAAAGCTGCAAGATGGTAAAATGATATTGCATTAAGTCACCTATCCAGAAAAGGGAGTGGAGAAAATCTAAATGTACAGCATAAACTAAAACACCCCAGCCTTCAGACACATAGAAATTTCTTTTTGGAACCACTAGGCAGGGAGATGAGATATCTATAACCCTAAAGAATCATGTCTGCCTGGAGCATAACAATGGGTTAAAAATAACAGGCTTATTGGGTTGGAAAGTTACAGGTGTTCATAACAGCTACAGTATTTTATTTCCTGCACAATTTTATGGAAACAGGCAGCTAAAAAAGAAAAAAAACCTTCTGGAAGTTCAGAATACCACCTTTTTCATTTTCTATTAGTGTGCTAGCTTCACTGGAAATAAAAATGTTCCCGTTTTGCAGGATCTTCCTGTTAGTAACAGTTGCACATAAATAAAGTTTTCTAAACAAACATCTTATCTTTTTCTGGAAGGAAGTCCATTAATAAGGAATTGACGTCCTTCCCTGAAAAAAAAAGATCAGCGCTAATTCTTTCCCATAAACTAAAGAAATAAACGTACACCCTGAGATTTTTTACTCTATTTTCACAGCAAACTGGCTTGTCTGCACGTAGATAAAATGGAACTGTTTGGGTTTTCTTATAAACAATATCTCTGTTGCTACCTTGCCCCATAATACTGAATAATTAATTTCTTCCCTCAGTTTTTGATTGCTTCATGGAACTTGTGCTTTATTTCAATTCTACTCATTCCTGTTAAAATTACATGGCAGCCTTTGAACAACTTTCAGCCTGGGAGCTTCAGAAACACACCATAACTCTCTAACATTTTTACCTATGCCATCATTCCCAGAAAGATGTCCTTTACTCAACAAATGCAGCCAACTATACTCCAGCACCTCAACCGTGGTCTTCACTGGCTTTGTCAGCTACACAGGACATTTCTTTTACCCAAAATGAACTTTGCTATGGAAAATCCTCTGACAAAACCTTTATCTGTTTCCCTTCTTCAATGTAGTTTGTCCTTCAGACTAAGAGAATTTGAAATTGATACTGTACTGTGTACTACTTGTGATAAATAAAATATATACTTTTCTCCCAATGGCTTCAGAAAACCAACACTTTAGCCTATTTGCAACAATGTTGAAAATAGAAATGTTAGTATGTTTAAAGAGAGTTTATATTTGCAGTGTTATTGTGCATCAAAATTTAAAATCTCCATGCCATACTGCAGGGAGATCAGACAAAGAGAATGGCAGAATAATGTAGTCTGCGATTACCACACTTGTATAAACTTAGGAGATATAATACCATAGTATTTTTGTGTGAGAAGATCTATTTATCTTAAACACATTAGATCTTTAACTATGGGGGACGTAAGAAACCTCATAAAAATATTTACATAGGAATTTCAAGAGGGAATTTTAAGAAAAAAAGTGCACAAATGTTGCAAGAGAAACATTGTTAATTCTCTTCAGCTGTGTCTATAAATGAGTTTTATTTCAAAGGCATATATTCCAATTTTGAAAGATGAAACACTGCTAAGTTCCAGCAATCACAGATATCCTAAGAATGGGAAAATAAAAATCCACAATCCTTTACCAAGAGTGTGGATCGAGTTCTATTACACAATACTTCACTTAAGAAGGCATTTAACATATGTCTTAATGCAGATAAATAAGAGAGTGACAGGGAGTGGGACTCAGCATCATGCTGCTCCTCCTCTCCCTCTATAGAGAACTCAGATTCCTTTCTGACTCCGTTTTGCACTTGGACACCTTGCTTTCCAAAGATCAGTCTGCTGTAGAGGTGACAAGCCCTAAGCAGATAAGAGTCAGTCCACATTACACAGCTTTGATGATATTGACTCCTTACATTCTTCTTTGGCACCCGTATTTAGCTTTACACACTGATTTCTACAGTTTACATTTAGACAGCATTACTGTTAGCTGCTGGTGGAACCAGAAGACTTCATGTGTTTGTGCAGGTTTAGTAACACACACCTGAGTGTCACTATAAAAGCAAGAGCGATTTCCTCGTCCCTTAGCTCTATTCTTTTTAAAGGCTTAGGTCCTCAAAAAGGTTTCCCCCCATTTCTGTTTAATCCTCGATAATGTACTGCGGAACGGTGACCTTTTATAAAAGCACTACCAGAGCACTGCTTTAAAAGGTCACATAGCACAACTCAGAAAACAGAGCAGATATTCTGGTATCCCATGGCAGCACTGGAAACAGGGATACAGGCGACAGCTAAGACAAGTGTCTAGACAAAACAATATGCTGAAGGTTTTCATCTCTCGTTAGAACTTTCCCCTGTTCTCCAGGACTGCCCAGGCCAGTAAGGATACCTAGTCACCTTATACAATTTCCAGCTTTTCTGCCTTGCTTTTTCTTTACCCTCCTTCTCTTAGCATAACGCCTCACAAAACTTTTCTGATTTAGAATGACTCTTGACAGGGGAGAAAGCTCGGGGCAGTCTCAAGAGAGCTCAGTAAATATGTACAAAACACTAAGGCTTTTAATAATTTTCTCTTGCAAGATGGAGTTTTGGTCAGCTGTAGCTAATCAAAATACCTGTGAATGGCTTTAGGACTGCTGAAAGAACTGATGGTACCCAGCACACCAGACAAAGGAGCCCACTCAGTGGTGTAGCTGTTACCTGTGCTGCTGTCCCTTCTTGTCCCCTCACCTCCGCGTTCGGCAATACTGGTGTCGCAGCTGGTGGAGGAGGTGCTCTGCGCTTTTTCACTTCTGGGTTTGCTGTCATTCCAGAGATGCTACCAAGGGACAGTGATGAACCCAGGCTACTGGAACGAGAATTCACCGAAGGGGAATTTGGTGCTGTGGAAAACCCCTGTAAATGGATTAACATCTTGGATTAACATCACTCTTTAAAGACAATGGGAAAGAAAGAAGAAAAACAAGACACATCTGGTTACCGTTTAAACAATGATATGAATAATCATGTATGTTCCCCTGCCAAACCTGGTGAATTGCGAACTCCAATTTTTGGAAACTTCCAAAGGTCGACTGGAACAAAACTTACAGGCGGTATTAATAAGACAGGAGGCGCGATAAGCACCTACTGCGGTTTAACAGTAGTATTGATGGGAACACTGCTGCTGCTTGCTATTTAAAATATAAAGTTCACATCAAGACACATAATTACAGTTATCCAAATGCATTTGCAGTCACATTTAAATTACAAGTGTTAAACATTTCTGGAAGCAAGATTTACTTTTAAATGAGAACACTGTATTAATAAAATGCTGTCAGTGTCTCAGGCTTGTCTACTTTATTATCAATCTGCCTGATTTACCTGAGTCTTCTCTGCAGATTTATATAAGAGAAATTCTGCAACCATTAAACTATTCCCAATTTACATGCACAATCAAGCATAATCACTTACAACCTACTGAAAACAGCCATTTAACTTGGTGAAAAGAAGTCCTACTGACAGGCACCACTCTGGATTCTAACAAACCCAGATGAAAGGAGAAACAGAAAACTATTTCAGTAATTCCTTACTGTTAAAAATTAATTTAGCTCTCACTGAAAACTTAATAAAATCAATGGAAAAAATTTAATGGATTACAGAACCTTAATACATTTTTATATCTATATACAAATAGAAACATATCCAGTTAGATAGCAGCAACTCTACAAATACGAAAGATTAGAAGTAGGATTGCTTGAGGATGTCCATTTTAATTTTAGCTTTTACTCTTAAATTCAATACATATTTTATTCTGCTAATAAAAACCATGCAAAAACTTTTCCCTCAAAATCTGAGTCACCTTGTCCATTTTTTAATTAAGAGAACTTTCCATATTAAATTGAAGATTTTACTTTTTAATTAAGTTATTTGACTGTAACTTCTTCCCAGAAATATCTCCTGTGGAATCACCACTGATACCACACTTCACCATGACCTGGAGCTGAATAGCAGTTCTGGAAACATAGGCTGATGAGCATGGTTGATAATGCTGTTCTTATCACAACAGAACATGCTACCACACTTACAAAACTCTCCCATGTAGGACATAAAGCTCTCTGGTGGAATTTTGTCCAAAACCACAGAATACATACTGGCAGGAAACCAAAGGCCACCCCAAATGCCATTACTTTAAAAAAAAAAAAGATAATTTTTTTCCAGAAGTGCCAAGTTCAAGCTTAGGTAAAAATTAAAAACACAGGGCAGCAAGCTTAAAAACACAATTCATTTAGTTTTAGGACCATTGAGGAAGCATGTATAAAGCATAAGGAGCTAAAAAATAGAGCAATGCAGAAATATATATAATATAGGCTCCTTTACTGCCTGGTAAAGTTCCATGTTCTGTAGATTCCCATGAAAGCAACTGAAATGCAAACAGATTCGTGCCTTGTCCTGCATTTACTGTGCATATGATACCAATTACTGACTTAGATGCTTTTGTTAACTTTTATGTTTCACACTGCACAGCACACTTCATCTTGGAATAATGTATTTAGCACAAGCGGGGCATGGAACCAGTCTTTTCTGACTAAAAGCTGTGTTTGCCACACCTTTTTCATCATCAATTTCTCTGAATTGAATGGCATCAAGAACATCTTTACCCTTCTAGTAAATAAAGAAAAAAGTTTGAAGTAGAAGGTGGAGTTTAAAAGTTTAGGTATAATCTAATAAAGAAATAGTCTTGTCTTGGCCCTGTATCTTGGGCAGTGGAAAAAATAATGATCTCATCTGTAAGCTACCAGTTTTAAGTATTATCAGTGCATATTGTACAAGGTACTATCAAATAAAGTTTGTTTACTCCTACAGAAATGACAGCGTTCACAGAGTGAAATACGAAGTAGTTTCCTCTTTTCACACATTTATAAAACAACTGAACAAAACAATTTCAAAGTGGATTCTGCAGGTATGCTTTAGTGACTGTATTAGTTCTTTAGCCTTCTGGATATAGCGGTTGAGAAATTGCAGACAAAGATGTATGAAAATAATAAAAAAGTCCTAAGACTTCCCTCCTAGCACTACAAATACAGGATGCTGGTAAGACTATAGGCCATAACCACTTTTAAATGAATATTCAATTCTATCACAAGATCTTGTGGGTGAAGATCTATCAGAATCCTGTTCAAAGCTACAGGCCATTGTGAAGGAATACAGTGATGAACAACTAAACAGTTTAAAGCTGGTTTGTTCTGTTTTTAAGCTTGGATTTCCTAACAGAACATACAGGGGGGAAAAAGGGTAATACTTCCATGATACTATAAGTAGTTTATAATAAAAAGACTTTAATGATAGAAAAAAAACCAACCAACCTTGCAAATTCATCTATGTTTTCTTTTCCAAGTCCAACCTTTATATCAAGCCCATTATTCCCTTACTGAGCATTTCAAGAATGCTCATGTAAAGACACTTGCCCTAAAATAAAAACTCGCCACAGCTTCCAGGGGAATGGAATGAGGACAATTGCAAACTAGTTTTGAAAGCCCTCTCATGTAGCAACAAGAGCTTTGCCTAACTGGAGGCAGACCTTCAACCTCTCCCATGTGTGTAGTCATTTTCATTAGCTTTAAGAGAAAAAAAAACAACCCTGGACACAAAACACTGACAGGTGGTTGTGGCATGACTTGTCTTTTGTCGTAAAACTAATACAGAGAGACAACACCTAATCCAGCTTTTATATTTTATGTTGAGTTAGATGTGATGCAGTTTCTTTCCAAATCACGGGATTTTGGAGGATTGTTTTTCAGGCAGTTTAGCAAGGCAACTATTAAGAGCATACAACATTAATCAAGCAAAACTGCAGGGACATGATATGTACATGCCAAATACTCCAACCATCTCTCATTTCTTGTTTTTCTAATTTCTTATCAAAGAACCAATTGAATTACTCAAATTACAGCAGTGTAAGTGAGGAAAGCCAAGCTCAGGAACTGCAGCCAATGTTGCTGGCTTAAAAAAGTCAGCCCTTATCCTCCATTTCATTTGAGAAACAGGTTAGCATGAATACTCTGCTCAGAATCCAAATCAGTTCACAGAATCCCTATGTTTCACAAGAAAAGTGAACAAAAAAAAAGGAAAAAAGAAAAATCAATTCATAAAAAGAAAATTCATGGAAACTAATTTATATAAAGAGCTTTCAAAAATGTCTCCCAACTTGTAAAAATCACAGTCTTTGTTAAACCACCAGTGTTCGAGCACTTTGCTACCAGTTCAAACAGCAATTAATTAATGCAAACTAGCAAGAAAAAGAAACAGTTTGGTTTGGGGTATTTTTTTCCCCCTGAATTAAAGCAAACCCAACACAAAACCAGATAGACAAGCGTAGGTCAGCAGACAGGTTAGACACTTGCTGAGCAAGGGTTTGGAATATGTACTGAAGCAAAACCATGGATTAGAGTCCACTTCAATTCCATGAAGTAGACATTGGAAGGAAGCAAGAAACAACTGCCATACCTACCTATGGTGCCATCAGGTTCCATCACTGTTTCATGTTAAACTTGTCAGATAGTTTTTTTCCCTCTCACTAAACTTTTGAAATTCAAGGAACTTCCTTCTTCTTCCCTAATGTACCAGGTGTTTTCTTTTGGGTTCAGCAATTTAATTTTGAGACTTTTTCCTACCATTTCTTCTAAGTGAAATTTCAAAAAAGATATTTTTGAAGGGAAAATAGGGACTGCTAAAAACACAGAAGTATGAAGGCTAAGAGTAACCTGGTGAGGTAGGCATACCACTCCCATTTTCAAAAGACACTGAGCAGTCAGCTTTCCACAAGACTTCTAAAGTCCCATAGCGTGCTGAACTCAACACAAGATAATTTAAGAGCCTAGAGCTGATGTCAGTCTCTGTTCCAAGGTCATCAACCTAGAATGCAATTGTAAAATATCTTTTTCATACTACCTCCTTTTCAATAATAAATGGAAGTTCTGGTACCTTATGGACACTTTGAAAATTTTAAAGTCATATATAAATAAAAGTAAGATTAATCTATTAAAAACATAACTGTACTACTGTGAGAATTCCATTTTACAAAACCCGATGTGCACAGAAATGGAAATCAGCTTATGATTGTTTTCAAAAGATGTCCCCTATATATAACTTTCTTACCCAAAGCCCTGTTACTAGCATTTCCTTAACTTTCTGATGACACTAAGTGGCATTTAAAGGTCAGCAAGGAAAAGACTGCAGATTGCCTGTGAGAGTGATTTGACTTCCCGTTCCCTGTTCGCACCAGTCAATAAAAATTTTTCAAAATGTCAAGTTCTTCTCTTGTGAGGTTGCTACAGACAAGCCTTTCTTCCGCAGCTCTCTGCCAAAACTCACATATTTGAGCTCCCAGCCTTGTTATGTAACTTCCTTCTCAGAAGTTTCTAAATCAGAAGTAATCAATTGAGCTGTTTTTAAGCACTCAAAGTACCAGATGTATCAGCAAAAAGTAAGGGTTTTATTTTTTCCAAAATAGAGACAAAAATTAAAAGTATCATAAAGGATATAATTTTTTTTACAAGTGTACCATGGGTAAATACCAAAGGTAAGATTTAGAGCAGGCAAAAATCCATCTACTCAGTGACAGCAAGAATATTTATGCCTGTTGGACATTTAATCTCCATTAATGCAAACTTTTATTGATTAGCTGAATGACACCACAAGTGATTACAACTGGCCATATGAGATGTCAGACAGGGTATGTCAGACCTACTGCACAAACTGAACTTAGAGGCTGCTTTCCCTGCCATGATACTCTATTACTTATACTAGCACTAAAATCTACAACACTGAAACTGAATTAATCCAAGCTCCTGCTTAAAAACTAAACTATTATACTGCAGTCATGAGATTGCTGGGAGACACAGTTAAAAAACCCAACAAAACAAAACAAAAAAATTGTGACTACTCAGATTTTCCTTTCTAACCAGCCACACTGAATACAGTTTGTTTTTTTGTACTCCCTGAAGCACTTGTGCTGACAGTCTGCAGTCAGAAGGAAAAAAAAGTTAAACCTTTTCCTGTTCTGAACAGGGGGAAAAAAATAAAAAGGATTTTAATGCAATTTACTTTTTGCTGCTTTATTATCTCATTGCATTTTGCTACTGGCAGGCAATTGTCTGGTCACACATCACAATAATAAAAGCAAAGCAGCTATTTCATTCCCACAACAGTTATTTACACAGGCTGTACTGTGTTGATTTTATATGCCTGGCAAGTAGCCTCTCAAGTTCTTACTGTAAAAGGTTTGAGTTGTAGTTTGAAGTCTGTACAACCAGAGCTACCTTACACTTGTATGAGCCTATCAGAGCATTTAGATAGCAGTTCCAGATCTCGTGGTCAGGGTCCATTGGTAGACAGCAGAACTTACACAGCCAGAACCAGAAATGTCTGAGAACATTCTGTCTCCTGTGCCCCTGCCAGCTCTCCCTCAGTGTGGCTGACCACATTCCTCTTGTTTTAGTACAGAGTTTTTTGATCAGAAATCCTAGCAGTGCCAGGTGCAAGGCGGTCACCTCCCATACAAAATCATCCATTTTATCTCCCAATGCTAGAGACCAGTCTGTCACTGTAGAGGTTATTAAAATTTTCCTATGACACAGGTCCACACCATCTGCAATTATGCTGTTTTTCTTCTTAACTATCTTCATCATTAATTTTTCTTCCTTATACCTTAACTATAATTTCCCTTCCTAGAAGCTTATATGATTCCTTCTTCCCTTCACTTAGGTAAGCTCATGTGATGGAAAGTGTCTTTACAGATAAGAGTACAACCTTGGTTTCCAGCTCCAACTGATTTATGTTCACTTTGAAACTCCTACTGCTTCCAAGCTGAAAGAACAACCACCCAAGGAAAGGATCTAGAAAAATGGAAGCCTCCAGGAAAAAGGTTTTCCAAAACACACCAAGAGGCTTAGATTCACCGTGAATTTCTCAGCAGGGAACAAGTGTGGGTATTAACTCTGGCCCCTTGCACTACACTGAGGACAAGGTTGCACGACCACAGAGAGCTTCCAAGAACCTTCTTTAGTTTTTGTTATACTTCTTGCACATAGTATATATAAAAGAAGTGAAGCAATATTCAAAATTCATTTTCCATTTGAAAAATCACATGAATACTGAATGAATATGGCAGAAACCACAAGTAAGCTGCTTAATTTTTTTGTGGACTGTCAAATATTTTATTTTGACGTTTAGGAATATAAACATTTTGCTCAAATCATTAGGAGGTTAGAAAACATGGGCTGGGAATACATGAATTCCAGCTAAATATAAACATGCCTGTAAACTCTTGCAAATATAAAGAAACAGATGCAGTAAGACCAACCGTAGCTGCTATTATCAGTTATCACCCACTACTACCACCTCCCTCAGTATTCTGCCAGTCTGAGATCACAAATTTAATCTGAGTTCTCCCAGACTGAAGAAAGTACCACGGCACATATAAAGCAGTGGAATACAAGTCTAGGAATTCAACAATGTGTATTAATCAAGCAACTCAGAGACTGTCAAATCAGTTATATTTTTTCAAGTTTTTATGACAGATCAATGCTTTGAGAATTGAAGCTTTTAAATCACTTCTTGTGATTTAAAATGCAATGTATTTCCTCCAAATAGATTCTCGTTTCCTGTTTCACTCTCCAGATTTTCTCAAGTCAGAATACACTTCATGCTTAATAAAACCTTTGTCTATTACTGCTACTCAAATTCCTTCATGTCAATCTGAAGAAGTCAATCAGTATCAAGAGAAATGGATGCAATAATTCTTTTCTGTTGCAGCAATACATGCAGAAAGGGGAAGACAAGCTAGCTTGATTTACATTTGTGTCTTTATATCACCTCTTCTGTAAGTGACAGTGTGTTTCAAACAAACTCATGTTTTTAAAAAAAGTAGCATTCGAACAGATTTAGCAAAAAATCACCTTTCTTGACAGAAGAGGGTCACCATGTTTCAATAACCCAGAAGGTGGGTACAGGCAGAATGCTGCCTGGTACTAATGGCAAGACCCAAGTGTATAAATGGGTGTTTGGAAGGCACACACTTATAAATCATTTGTGTCCTCTCCTATCAGTCTGGACACTGAACTGATTGCAGTAACCAGCAAGCTTGTATCCTGTGGGCCTTGTGAATCACAGCCGTGGAACTTGTTAAAAAGAAAAACATAATTTCTTTGATTCAGAGCTGTTAGCGTTGACAAGTCACTCTCAACTCAGTGCAGTGAAAATACACTTGCTACAGATCTTTCTAATGCATAATTGATTTAATTTCTGTCACTGTGTGTTCTGTGAAGAAATAAAAAGTTGTTCTGCTAAAATCTAAAGATATTTAGCCACAAATGAAAGTAACTTAGGTTGCTAAATAATCTTTTCTGAACAAATGTGATCAGCAAAGCAAGGAAGGGTATGTTCAAAAAAGCAAACCTCAGCTCGAACCACACAAACTGACATATTTTACACTTAGTATTCCATTTTTCTCCAGATTCTCAATTTACAAAAATGCAGCTAAAGATGATGAGACACAAAATTCGTGGGAGATACTTCAACATTAGTATAAATCCAATGACATCCATGAAATAGCTACAGGCTTCAGCATGTGTCCATTACAGGTATCTTTGTAAAAAGATATACGAAACCCAGCACATTTTTAAAAAAAGAGACATGCATGTCCAGTCCCTTAAAATGCCACTTTACAGTGCCAGACACGTCATAGAGAAAACATGGACATATATGCACAAGCTTCCAAAACATGCCAACCTCCTTTGTGCCCTTATTGTGTTCCACAACTGAGACCATCAGGCTTAGTGACAGCACACAAAGCATGTGGGCCCTTTTTTATCTTTCTGGATGTGAGATCCATTTTAAATACCCATAAAATGCAAATACTTTTGCTCTTGTTTTGTATATGTAAACCCTAGTGAGAAAAAACCATCATTAATATAGCACAGAAAACATTTTGGGATCAAATGCTCCAGTGCTCCCTGGCAGTTTAAAGGAAACATTGCTACCCATCAGTCAGGTGGGAGGTAGGGAGTGCAGGCTGCAGGCACAATCTGAAGTGAATTCTGAAATCAAGCTGAACTGCGGGTGACAGTCTGGGATGCCACCAGATGCTTAGGGTAAGGTTTGTTTGCCTTCCATACAACTGTAAAATTATTTATCTTGACTTTCAGAAGTGTGTGGACAACTTCGTGTCTCATTTGATAGAATGTTCTCTTTTTTTCTTTTCCTTCTTTCTTTTAATATCGTATTGGGAAAATACTAGAATCAATTTACATCTAAAATGCACACTCGGGGCTGATTTACATCTTTCTGGCTAGACTGCTCAAAATTTATCTTCCACAAGTCCAACACTTTTTGTCACAATGCACTGTCAAAATATGTCAGCCTATAAAAAACTACTGTATTTTGAAAATATATTTTTTATAACTGTCAAAAATACCAGTATGTAAAGGCACTATGGGAAGAAATATTAATTTCAAGAGATTCCCAGAAAGGAATATCTAATAAAAGACAGAGAGTGAGCATATTCAGCTACTCACATAACTTTTTTTTTCTTTTGATAGCTATGTGCTTGTAATGAGAGATGTGCAGGGAATCATAAAAGAATTGGTGAATCATAAAAGGAAATATGAAAAAAACATGGAAAACATTACAAATCTCTTTTTGGGTATTTGTCCAAGTGGAACAAAAGCAGACACGAAAGAAGTAGGAAAGAACACATGAAGTGAGGATGGAAACAAGAACACAGTAACTGTGGCAAAAAACAAAGTGAACATGTTCATGAGATTTGACTAGAAAGTAAGTCCTTGAAGAAATTCAAAGATGAAAGTCTGGAAAAGGAGAGGAGCATAGCAAAAAGCAGAAGAGTTCAGTGAATGTGATGATAAGAGTACTGCCTTATATCCTGCGGAAGGAACAATGAACTAAGGAGACTGTGCAGGACAGAAATCATACTTTGTAAGAAAACTCCGTGACTGACCGTACAGAAAGATGGTGATGTTCATGTTCACTTGTCATGAAGGCAGTTGAGAAAAAGTCACATGAACAGAACTCAAACCAGGAAAGATTTAGCACTGAAAGAAAGGGGGATTGATATATATAGATTTGTAAAATTGTAATAAATATTTCTGTGGTAGGGCTTTAATGCATACTAAGACATGGAATGAGGGAGAATGGAAGAAAATAACAAAAGAAACATTTTGAAACCTACAAAGAGAGGTCCAAAAGCCAATGACAGACCCCAACAGAAAAACACATTTTAAAGGAACCTGAAGAAAGAATTACAGAGGAAAATTCACATGGACTCCAAAATTCCAATCAATCCCAGTATAGAAGAAAGACAGAAAAATATTAAGCCAGAAGGAAAACATGGAAAGAACATTAGAAAAGAGGCTATTTACACTTTGTCTTGGAAGGCCATTAGTATATATAGTGAGAGCAATCTTGGAAGACTGGGGATGGAAAAAGGCACATTTTTGTAGGCTTGAAAAAGTTGGTTTCTCCTTTCACTTATACTTTTGCACTACATGAAAATAGGTTAGCTCAATCCAATAGTGTTGGACAACGAAGCCAAAAATCAAAATCTGTCTTTACTAATGGTCTGGCAACAGACTTCAGGAAACAGGGAGTTCAAAAGGTCAAAGACTGACAATAGAAAAAGAAAAAGACATTTTTCCACTGGTGTTAAGCATTCATCAATCATAAATAACCACAAAAAGGATCAGAAGTCCTGTGCAAAATTAATTCATCATTGACATACGAATTTATTTCTCTAGAATTACTAATTCTTTTAAATCAATCAGCCAGTGTTTTTGGTTCATGGAAGATAGGCATTATTACATCTGCAATATATGTCCTTCTGAAATTCAAAATATTTTAAAAACTATTATAGAAAAGTTCTTCTCAGCAAATTCTTTTAACATATAGAAACTATTAAACCACTAGAGTTGATCATCTTCAATATATTTTCATTGTAGATATGCCAGTTTATACTGGAGGAGGAGATGGAAACTTTACATAAAACATACAATTTTAAAAATATCTGCTTTAATGTCTGCATAGCCAATTTTTATGGCGACCAGAATTATGAATGGAATAGCTCCTGGCATGAGGTTTTTGGGTGTGTATTTGTTTGGTTTTGGAGAAATAATTTCTGGGTTTCACTGAAAGTATTTTTTGTTCCAGTTGAATTAAAAAGTGTTTTCTTCACATTTTAATGTAGGTGTTGTCCTTAGTCAAGTTTTCCAGAGACAAGAAACACGAATGATCAATCCTCACTAACTTTCAGTGTCTGGTGAAATTCTGACACGACTATTGGCCTCTGAAAATCTCTACTTATTTAGCTGTTGATGAATGAAGAAAATCTACTGAGATTCAAAGGCAAATTTTCACCAAGATCTGCAGAATTTCTCTGAAGTCAAAGGAGTTGCTCTGATTTACTCAAGCTCAGGGATCTGGCTTCTAGCTCCAGTCCTTATAATCCAATTCTGACACAAATACTTTATTAACTTAGAATGCAGTCCTGCAACAACTTTTCCCTTTGAAGTATGCGGTGATTATAGGTGGTTAGCTAGAGGGAGACAAATACAATCATCCAACTGTCAGACTAAATTTTCAAAAAGGGAGCTTTACACTTTGTAATGATAAAACACTGCCAAAGATATTACTGAAAAACAATACAACCTCTGAAGGCTTTAAAACTTAAATTAGAAGAACAAATCAGCTTTTGAACTCTGAAATTAGTGGAAATCTTAAAACAAATCCTAATTACTGAGTCACTAAGAGGATTCTAGCAACATGAATCAGGAGACTGCAGCCAGGAATTTTACTGTTTCAATTAGCTCTTTCAGATGTCTGGATGTGCAGGTGTGCGTGTACATAACCTCTGTGCATACATAGATGTATCTACATACAAACACAGGGATGTATATGCACAGAGTTCATCCTTCAGTTAGCTCTTCCTGATATCTGCATGCATGTTTGTGCCTGAATGCACACATACTTACTACACACTGAGTACAATATGCTGAGTCTGAAGTCCTAAGGGCTGGCCTACGCAAGCTCCCTAAGTCTCTGTGTCTTTCATGCTTTCAAGAGTTTCATGAGAACTTGTGACTGCAAACTACTGCACTGGAGGAAACCAACCCCTTAACAAGATATGACAGCCTTCTGCAGAAGATAAAATCAAAAGACAAACTCACATCGTGCTTACAACTTGATGTTCGAGTACTGATGCCAACAAACCACTTTGAATTCTAAGAGCTGAATATTTAGTCCCAGATCAGCATCAGTGGCCAGGAGTGACGAGGAGTCAGAAGGACATCATGTGAAAGTACAGGGGTGAAGAGAAAGTTTAAAGACAACACTTTCCTGCTGGACAATGGATAGAGCACATCCAGGTGTGGTACACAGCCACTTTCTGTTTCATAATACCTACAGATCGATACCTGCAGAAATTAAGCTTGTCTTATTAAAGGAGTTGATCAGTTTGGATAGAAAAATACATATGCTTATACTTTGAAGAAGTCAAGTGAATTAATTTCAGGATCTGAATCTTCCAAGACAATGAAATTCAAATCCAAGCTTCCTCTCCATCCTGAAGGATGCTCCAAAGACTATCCTCTTTGGAGAATAATCAATACTCTGATCATGCTGGCAAAAATCACGCAAGTTCATTAACTGGGTTCACAGGAACAGGCTAAGAACGAAGAAGTAGACCCTCCCTTGGAATTTTCTTTGAAGTAATGCTTGAACATTATTCCAGTATCCCTGGCCTTTAATTATTTTCCTATTGTGAGCATTCATTGCTATTCTTTTAACTCTAACTCTGTCTAGACCACTTCATCTTCTAAATAAACATGAAGTGATAATATAGGATACCGCAAAGGGGCTGGAAGCACAGCTGTGCTGGAGACCAGGCTACTTCAGCCTTTTCTCACTTTGTATATACATATATATAAATGCATAATTTTATCTTCCTTTGCAGTATACTGTAGCCTACAAAGTTTCTCCAAGTCAAAAAATTAAGTGGTATATCCTTGGGAAACCAGAGCTTGACTTGTGAATGTTTATTATTCCCATGAAACAAATTTTCCTATTGTGTACAGCCTTGTTTCTTTGTGAATTTAGTGTGAAATACTAAGAAATCACATCTCTCCAATCTATTTAGTTCCACAGACTGGCATACTCCAATTCACTGGAGTGAACTCCCCACTGCTAAGTTTTGGCAGAAACTTTTAAAGCACAGTCCCAAATTTAACTGACACAGAAGTTAAAAACCTGTGGAAATAGATACAAAATATACCTACACTTGGACTTCAACTGGCACAATTACAGCTTAAATAGGGCAACCAGTGCTGGGAATTCTGCTCACTTGTGGGTACGCACTGCTTCAGATAACAAGAAAACCTGCTTTTGCAACAAATTATTGGTTGGTGAAAGCCACTCCCTTACTTTGCCACTGTTTGCAATTCATCTTCAACAAGACTTAACATGTTTACTTTGGGGTTTTCTCCTTCCCCAGTGAGAAAACGCTCTATAAATTAAGCAACTTCAAGGGGTTTATCTGCGTCAACTGCCCATCAAAAAGGAATTAAGTCTTGTGTTTTTAGAGATGACAGTGAAAGCGCCAGAAGATTTTTGAGAACCTGAAGTAGCACAAGAAGGAATGATTTTAAAATGGACTGGTGTAGGTAAAGGCTAGCAACTCATAAAGGACATGGTCCAAAGCCAGTTAAAACCAGCAGGAATTTTTCCATTGGCTCTAGTGAGTTCTGCATGAACTCTCCAATGGTCAATCTAACTGTAAGATGTCGAAAGACAATAACACTCTAAACTATGCTGCTGCTGTCATTTCTCCAGAAAAATCTTTTCTTCAGTATACTTTCAAGCTCAGTGAAAATCATGACAATGACAGCCGAGAAAGCATAGCTCTGATTTTTTAAACATAAAATTTGGTTCCAGATATCCATACTTTAATCTCTTCTGTTAAAGAAATGAAGAAAGTAAAGGACCTCCAACAAAACACATGTGAACTGGATCCCAACAAATAGGCAAGGAGATGTTTTAAAAGCACAATCAAAACAGATTAAAACCAAAATCCAAAGAACCCAATGCATGATCAGATACCCTACACTGATATATAGACTAGTTGTGTAACTAATTGGCAAGGGTTCAAAAAACCAAAACACATGATGTTAAACAGCATATGAAGATGTCTACAAAGCTAACAGACCCTACACTACTTTCACCCTTGGAATGATGCTTTCTTTTGATGTAACATGCAGCCACAGGATATTAAAAGTAGAACGATATATTAAGTTCACAATCAAAACCAAAAACATTAAGAAATCCCAAAGAGTTTCCTTTCCATAGATGGAGGATAAATTGTTTTTTTCCCTAACTCAAACAGGTTACATAAAATATATTTTCCCAGCTCCCTTGTTTTCCCCCCTTTTCGGGCAAGGAGGTAAGAAGGTGTCACAACTTGGGATAGGCAAATTGCTTTTAATTAAATACTAGTTAATAATTTTGTCTGACGTGTACAATTGCCAGTATTTTTAGTTGATATTGTCTTTCTGACCTGTAACCCTTAAACTAGAACAAGGACCTTGTTTAACATTTGTTAAATTTAGACAGCACCACTATCCACTATTACCCCCCCTCCCACTGCTGCTGCACTAATCTCCCATGCCAGCTGCTCAAATGTTTACATCTGAAGGGCTTTCTCTGTTTGCGCAGAAACAGTCTCTGCACAGTATCTCTCATCTGTACATTTGCCAGAATCAAGGCAAGAAAAGCCTCCCTGCTGGAATTCTTGATTAATAAATAGTCTTAAATGTTTCTTCTTCCCTTCCCCCATCTGTCAAACCCACTGCCATTAGGTTTTTACAAGGCAAATCTCCACAGTGCACTTTACTGGCCTGACTCTTGTCCTGTGCAAACAACTGTAAATCAGAACAAGCTCCATTTAGAGTCAATGAAATCACACCATCTCTGTGCTGAAACTTCGAGAGACTGCAATCAAGATGCATACCTGAGCATTTGCTGGGATGGAAAGAAGAAAATGTTACAATCAGAGAAGGGGGGTGCGGGGAATCTAGCACTAACAACATAAACCTACTGGTAATCTCTCCATCTCGCTATGTCAGTGCACTTCAGAGACTGCCTACACAGCTCATGACCTACACACCGGTCACGCCTGGCTCACACCAGGTCACCGAGGGACTGAACCAGCAAAACACCTAAACAGGTGCTTGGTATGGCACTGAACAAGTCAGTGAGGCCAATGCCTACAGCTACTCACCTATTTAAGAGTTCTGTATGGCTACGTGCTTGTTATTTGCCTTGATCTGCTTTCTCTTCTGCCCTTTCAGCTGACCACTTACAAAACCAGAAATATTTCCTTAGTTGCCCAAATGTTTTGAGATCTGCTTAAAGATGCAAATGGCACTGAAAAAAACAATTCAAGAAAGTCTAACTGACTGATAGTATTACCACTTCATACCCTTGTAAAAGCCTTTAAAAAGACTGACTACTATTTGCCACACTCTTTCCCGGCTTCAGTTTGCATCTCAAAATGTTTCTTAGAATTCAAATGAAGTATTAAACAGTATTAATTACTTTATACAGAGTAAGAGCAAAAGCAATGGCTGAAATTATTTGTAGTCCTTTCTGCTAAGCTCAGAGGGGAAGATCAGTATTGCAGCTGCACGTAAAAGACTTCTAAAACCCAACTCAACAGTTGTCTGTTAAAAAAAGGAAGAAAGAATATGAAGCATCTACACAGACTACAGGCTTTAGAAGGTCTCTTTTTGTAGTGATGAACAACTGAGAAGTACACACTGAGAAGCACACACTGAGAAGCACACTCTTTGCTTCATACAGACAACTCTTTGAATTAAAGGAAGACCTGCAAGGGCCACTAAGCCTCCTGTAGGTTTGACTTTGCATGAGAAAAATAAGCCATAAAGTTCACTTAGGAAAACTTCCGCATCAAAGTAAAATGCATTGTGTCCTGTCAGCAAGTGTTTTGCAAATCCTCCCTCACCTGCCATAAGATGTTCCTGAGACATATGGTTTCAAACGCTACCAAGCAGCTCAGTTTTGCCAACGAAGAACAATAATGCACAGAACAAATATGTGTGGAAATCATGAGATCATCTAATTAAAAGAAATGTTATTGTATGCCACTACTTTTAATGAAATCGAGTCTTCACTGTCCACAGAAGAGGCTGGAAAGCAACCAAATCCTATTAGCGCTAATGCCTCAGAAATTGTTTGCAAAAGAAAAGAAATTATATGTTAACCGGTGTTGAAGATTTTTGCTGTATCTAAAATCTACATATGCTAATAGGATATTTTAGACTAATATAATGAATCTATGGTTACATGGGATTCAGATTATGCCACTACAAAAACAGGTTTTACTCTCTAAAAAAACTTCCATTGTATATCAGAAATATGGAATCGATGACATACTATTAGCCATTTCTGATTTCATCTAGTAAAGGGCCCTGGCATAAATACACACTAATCCTTTCACTACAGTAGTTACCACAGGAAAGCTTGACAAGAAATATTTTGGATACCTATCATGAAATCAAAAAGAAATGTACTTTTCAGTGGAGTAAATAGTTCCCCGACTAATTCCCACACCATCCCAAACTTAAACAAAAAAGTATTTTATCTACACAGAAATATGTGAGAGACTTTTTTAAGGAACTGCATCTCTGCTTATCCAATTGTGAAAAGCCTGATCCTGGTATAAACTTTTGTTTAAAGGTGGTATTTTCCACACCACTGCATGTTTGACATAAGAACAACATGCTGAATGTGTTATGACCAAATGTGAATTACAAGGCTATTATAGACTATTAAGGGGTTCTGGTAATATTAATTACCAAGAAAGAAAAGCCTGAGTGGTTGACATGTCACTAGAAAAATCTCAAATGGAATTTGAGTTTGTCTTTGGGTATTTTTTAATGTACTTTTATTAATGCAAATTAAAAGCCATTGGTCTTATTAGCTGCTGCTTTATTCTATTTTTTTTTTTCAGTGAGTTAACTTCAGAACTTTTCAGTGAAATCAGTTACAAAAGATGAATCAGACATAAAAGGATTTGGGTGGTTAAGGGTGTGTCACCAGGCCTTAATTAAACATCCGAGGGAGATATCTGAGCCAATTTACACCAGACTGACTGGGTACATCACCATGTAGAGAATGATGCCATACAGACCAGGTCTGCAATTGCCACACGCAAGCCTAACTTAGCGTGCTCCTGTCAGGTTATGCCTCCCTAAATCCCTAAAAGTTTGTGCTTTCCCATCAATAATCCCAACACATATCCCTCTGATGTGCTTACTTCCATTTTGGTGCCTGAATTCTGCTTCTGGGCATGCTGAGCACAAAAACTGCGGAGAAACTATGCTTCTAACCTCCTGCCTAAATTCCAACAGGATCCATAAAATGTGCAAATCTCCTTCTTTGTCAGCCAAGGGGCCTGATCCAATAGGTGTGTTTAAAGCACAACCAAGCAACTGGGCTTCACAAAAATGCAACTGCCTGAAAAGGCAGCTATGGCATTTACCTCTTGTCCTGTCCAAACCCCTACCCCAAATTTGGGGATTCAGTAAAAGCATGGTAAAACCAGGTCCAAAACTGTTGTGTAGTTGAGAAGAAACAAACTTTCCCCTCTTGTGAGGAGGGCAAGACTATTCTCTGTTCAAGGACATGAACATGAGTTTAGCTAAAAAGAGACAGAGATTAGGGCATTCATCTGGGCAGGAAGCCATTTGGCTCCATCAGTTCTAGCTTTAGTGACTACTTACTTGCTGGATGTAACATCTGCTTAGCATAAAACACAGAAAAACATCTCTGCCGCTGGCACTGGAACCCAGAGCTGCCACCACACTTAAGTTATTTCATTACTGGTCTGAATAGTTAAGCTTGCTCTTGCTCTCTGAGTCACTGAATATTTGGGTATTTTTACAAAAGGGTGCTTCCCACATCAAGAATACCTCACAGCTTTGTTCCAGGCAGTCTCCAGCCCAGTAAGTATTTTGGGTTTTTTTTGAAAGGGAGGAAATAATTCTCTGATGCTGATATCTCTAAAAGCAAAAAAGAGAACTTAGTTCACTTACATTTTGGATAACAGTGGTAGGTGGTAATATTCTAGAGTAAAAGCTTCAAATACCTGAATCTAACAGCTGATTCAAGGTTTGAATCTTGAGCAGAGACAGGTAACAGACAGAGATGGGCAGAGTTTAACAAACAACTCTGCTGTGAAGATTTCAGTGGATTCAAAACTTGGGAAATCTGACTCTCGGCTGCTTAGATGCAGAGTCCAGACGCCCACACTGTCAGGTATTTAAAACAGGCACTGCCAGGCATATTTGTACCCAGTTCCTTTTGTAGATATGACCCTACTCAAGCCCTTTTGATTTGACTTAATTCATTTCTCTGTGTTCATCTCAGAAAGTTTCTTGACAGTATTTCCTTCAAAATGTCCTGTTAAAACCACTGCAGGAGCTGAAGATTATGAGTTATCTTTTTAAAAGCAACAACTTGAATACCATGAGTTGTAATGATTTAACTCTGAACCACGCAAATCTAAATAAAGATGCAGGTTCTGGTAACCACTTACTACCTGATAATATTTTTTTTTTAAACAAAACCTTTATTTATGGTCACAAAACAGAAGCTTAAATGTGACTTCTACAAACCTAACACTCAGAAGTCAAATGGAGGGAAGTCCCCCCTAATGACTTCTTTTCAAATCTCATGATCTTAAGCCACTTTTGTGTGGTGAGGGCAAGAGCTGACAAGTGATTTTTGAATGCATGAAGTTGGCAAGTACAAGCTAAGCAGCACAGACAGAACAGGGGTCAGCCGACATGTCTCTTCACCAGATACTGTTTTTAATAGCTTGTAACTTCACCGTGCTTTAACCATGGATGCTGAGACTTTCCATTCCAGGTGTCTGCCTCAGGCTATTTTTTTTTTTTTTTTTTGAGCCAGAGTAGTTCAGCTGGTTCTAAGACGATTTTTTTTGCACTAACTCCAAGGACCTTTTCTTTGAAGAGGTCTAGTAACACCATATTTTGGAGCAAAAACTTGAAGTCTGATGGTGGAAGGCAGCCACTGTTTCAAGCACTTGCCGTCTGCTATCACATACTGTAAGAAAAATCTAAAGACACTATAATATGCAAAACCATCTATGATTCACATGAGTGAAGACAGTTAATATCCTGTAAGTGCACACCACAAAAGGAGGTAGGTACAGCTGCACCTCTCCAGCAGCCATAGTCTGGCTGAAAGGCACCTCCATGGTCTGCTTAATCTATAACTCTGCTCTGAGACAGAATAAAGTACGTGTAGCTCATCCTCTAGACATTTCTGGAGGTTTTACAGATTAGGTAATGATAAGGATTTCACAGTCATTTTAATAGCATGCTCCCCTGTGAAATTTCCATGCAAATTTTCTCCTTCTCGTATCCAAGTTAAATTTCTATTGCTATATGTAAGGCACATTGCTTCCTGTCCTGCCCTCAGTAGACAAGGACAAATAAAGTTGATCATTGGCATCATTACTACCTACTGAAATTCTCTCAATGCCAGCTCAAGCCTTGGGCAAACCTTTCATCTTACCAAGGCAAGTTAACAGTAATGATTTTTTTTTCCATGGCGTATCACAGGCTATCAAAATAAAACTAACTTTACTGTGATGGTGAGCCTTATGCTGAGATATATGATATTTATTAGATCTCTTTTTCTTCTGATCATGTGAACAGATGCACAAATGAAAACGTTTATATCTTCCCTAGTGTCATCCTCTGACATCTAACTACTGGCTTACAAACACCCTTTAATGAAAGACTGGGGGGAACAGATCTGTCCACTGCAAGATATTGACAACTTTCCATACTCAGTTTGTTGAGTTTAGTATTTTGCAAACAAAATCACACTAAGCAGAATTGTTTCAAGGCCAGATCACAATCTACATGTTGGACAGTGCATATAGCTCTAACTCTACAAAATGCCAGGATTTGTCCCTGCTAATAACAAATAAACACATCCTGAGCATTGTCAGGAGACCAAGAATGGAGAACGTGAGACCAGGAATTGAAAGCAAATGTGGTTGTCAAACACAAGGAAATATTAAAAATGGATGACTGTTAGCTTCCATTTAGATGACATGGGCAGTATTCTCATTCCTATTACCCTAAACAGCACCTGCCTATGTGACATGAAATCCTTGACAGGAAAGGATATTGCCTGATCACCTGGAACCTGACATGGTTGAAGAGAAACAACATTCATCTAACTGCACCTGATCCTTCTTTCCAATCATTCTGAACCGAGAAAGTGCATCATGAATGGCGTAACTCCTGCCTTCAACAAAGGCATACAAGTTACAGTTAGAGTACAAGGCACTGAAAAGGTAAATCATACATGTTTTAAAAGCCTTTATATGGAGAAAAAAGTTGTTGCCATCACTTAAGAAGCGATTGCCAAGATTACTAATGCACCTAAATTCTTGATGACTTTTATCAAATATTAGCACGGTACTTTTCTTCTGGAGCACAATCTTGCAATTACACAGGTACTACAAAATAAAAATAAAAACAAAATCCCCCCCTCCCCACATCCTAAACATATCTGATAACTGTTTAGTATTTTAAATGACATGTTTCTTTTCCTCTTGTAGTTTTGCATATGAACATATATAATCATAGCAGGACAGACTCATCAAGCAGAGAACTGCGGGACTATGTGCTTCATTTAATGAGTTGATTCTGGGCAAAACCTACATTCTGACATACACTGAAGACTCAGTATTTTAAAAATGGTGCTGATGAAGTGCTGATGAAAATCCTCCAACATCACACTGCTGAAGTTCTGTTTGAACTAGAGAAACCTTGTGTGATAAGACTTTGTGCTGAAGTTTCAAAACCTCTGATAAGCACTCCTGGCTGTACTTCTAAATATTTTTTCCCAAGCTGATATATTACATAAACAAAGTCCACATCAGAGCTACACATCGTTCAGCACTTGGGATGTGCTTTTTTGCTCTTGATTTATGAAAACACAAATGTCCCAAAAATAAAACCAGCTAATTTTAGTACTGTGTTCCAAATACTGTGTTTTAGCTTGATCAACTTATATGAGGACAGTGACACCAAGCGGCAGAGAGGACTCAAGTTCCCTTTTTTTTCCAGCTGTTCTAAACTCCACCTCTGACAGTCTGCCTTCGGCACAGAAAAAGCTGAATACAGATAACAGCACTGTAACTTCCAACTGCTTTATCTGTATGTTGTGTATTTCAATAGCATTTGATTTGTGAAAACTTAACCTGGATATAAAACTCATCTTCTTAGCACAAAACTGATTTTTTTCTCTTCCCAGATTAAGGGAAAGGTATTTCTGCATCATTTACAATACACGGTTGGATTTCGTGTCCTTTACTGGTGTGTGGTGTAATGAACTGGGCACTTCGAGGATTTTCACAGAGAAGTCTTTTCTTGCATTTCTACACCTTCTCTCTAAGCTGTTAACAAATTCTTTTCACCTTTATTTTTGCTGATACTGTGAAAAAATGTCCTTTCACCTCAAGCATAAGTGTTGACTTTGCCATCTTGACTTTGAAAATCTGCTTCTTCATCAATAACTCAAAGTATTTTTAGAGGCATTAATAATTCCAATAATAATTAGATAAATATGGCACGGATAATGTTTTGGTGGTTAAAAAGTGAATATAACTTGTGCTTGAATAAACACTTAAGGGTCTCTTATTTCTTACACTTTTATTCCATTACCTCATATTGCTCAGTTTAAACAAAGAAACAAACCAACTCCAAATCAATACTCAGAATAGAGTCTTTACTTTTTTTCCCCTACAATTCAGTGCACATCACCACCATGTAATAGTGAGAAAAGGACTTAAACTAAACATGTGAAAGTTCATGCCTTTACCTTGGTGATGCCTTAGAATTTAGCTTTTATATTTTTCAGATCCTGTACTGCTTTAGTCCGTAACTCTAAAACTCCATAGCCTGTTAGCTACTGTTCTCCCATTCTGGTTAGACATAACAAACCCTCTCTGGGCCTGAACTCAAAGACACCTTGCTGTCCCAGGCCCTGAAATATGTAAACTAAGCCTCTGGACAGGGGGAGAAAACTTGGGGTAATGACATCTTTACTTGAAATTATAATTGGAGAATTAACCCTGATACGCGAGTGAACCAAACTTATGGAAGTGTGAAAAACCCGTGACCCAGGGTCCATCTTGGGTGGAGCCCTCGGGCTCTGTACTTGTAGTGTACATTTATTGAAGGCCCCTCAATAAATACCTGCTTTTATTCTCCTAATCTTGTCTAGCCTCAGTTTTCAGGTAGCCACTCCAAGGCATCATTGGTAGTACTTCAAAAGTTAACTGTTACTTTATGGGCAAAAAAAATTTTCTTGATCCAGTCAGTGTAACTCCTGGTACCGTACCAAAAGCAATGTCAAGATATTTTTCTTTCAGAAATAAAACTGAAACTGCCTTTGGTTCCCATACAGCAAAAGCAAAATACTTTCAAATCACCCAAAACAGTACTAGAAAGCAGACCTGAGGTAAATGCAAAAGAGGAAGCCTCTACGGGATGACATTTTGCCAACAATCCTATCTCAGCAATAAAACTTCTATATAATAATCTCTAAATACATATTTCCCATATTTGGTCATGTAAGATACCACCTAGTTGGAGTAAGGATACTTATGAAGTAAATGAGATCTCTTTTGAACAAGCAGAATAACAAATTACTCAGAATTTGAGGGTCTCAAATCTAGTCCATAAGGAACTGCTAAGCTGAACTTTTAAAATTATGATGTGCTTTTTGCTGGTGTTTCCATTTGAATTTTATCTTAATACAAGTTATCTATGCCAACTATCTATAGCAAGTTTGCAACATTTTAGAATTTTTCACCTAAGGCATCACAATTGTTGAACTTTTTCTTGAATCCCATCTAGCATCTTGAAAGGAGGAACCTTCTGTGTTGCTGAGTGAATCTGTTAGACTTATTTAATACACCTTCTACAAGCTTGAACAGAATAGTACCAAATTCAATGCAACAAAGTTAACACATTCATTTAACTATGTGCTCATGCCTTAGCAGGATTGGTGCTCATACAAATACAGGTGTCAAACCAGAAGTGAAAGACATAAACACTGAACAAGGGCTACATTGTTCTTCAAGATTAATCCCTCTTAAGAAGAAAATGGGTAAAAGCTAAATCCATGACATGGTCATTTAACTGAATAAAAAGAAAACATTTCTACCTCTTCAAGAGTCTTTTCCTCCCTATAACCTGCACCTTTAGAAGAGAGTTACATGTTCAAAACAGTTTCGAAAACTTTTTTCATCAATGTCAGAGGAAAAAAAATAGTAATTTACAGTTTGCCCTATAATATTCCCTAGAAAAATAAGGTGATGTCTGTCTTCTGGGGAAAGCACCACACACCTTTATCATCATAATGTTGCTTGTAATTCCTACCCTTCCTTCTTTTCTAGTACTTGGGTATCAAGATATTGAGATTAATTTATAATGGCAGTGAATACAAACCACAAAATTATTTTATTTTGGCAGAGCTTGTGATGCTTTTTCTATACTTTTACTTAGTCTATTTCAATTACACAGTCACCCTCTTCTAGGACTTTCTTTTAGTAAGAGAGATCTATTAACCTTTATAGCGTTGCCCAAATTTTTAGTATCATAAGCAGCTTTCCCATTTCAGTAATCTTTCATTATGAAATCTTCAGAGATTTGCAGAGTATGGTGTTTTTACACTTCACAGCCAATCAATTTTCTATCTATTTCTCCTTTTGGACTCCTTTTATATAACTCTTTTCATCTGGGATTTTTTCTCTTACTCTTCCATTTTTTCCATAATTTCCTGTCACCCTTCTCTGTGGCTACTGGGTTCTATATTTTGCATATCTGCACTCCTTTTCCAAAGATCTGTTTATGAAAGGGGGATTCAGAGCTGAACCTGACATTTCAGACTTCTATCACACAATCAGAGTCTTCTCCAGGTTTTGAAAATATGACAACAAAAAGCCAAGTAATTTTAAAAAGTAATAAAAAGATGTGCCATTTATTATGATTACTATACCACCAGAACCACCTTATATTTAGGATTCCCACTTCCTAATTTGATACCTTCCTATTTAGACCCTCATAAATTGGTAGGCTGTCAGTCACTTAAAAATGTTTCTAAATGTGATTCACAGGATTTTAGTACCCCAAATGCTACTGAGGTACTTCACAAAAATCCTGTTTTTTCCAGTGTTTACTCTTCACCCCCAAGCTCCTTATGAAACAAATAGAATGCTGCCATGCTGCAGAAGTCAGATAAAGGGATGAAAAGGAAAGGTGTGGTTTTATAAGAAAAGCTCCCTTTAAATATTGTTGGTAAGGCAAACATTCTCTTGCATCATGCAGTACTGTCACTGCATGTCACAACACCTATGTTCCTCTTTCTCACAACTGCTTAGACTCTAACATTGAAAGAAACTTTATTTATAGTGAAGCTAGCAAGTTTTATTTGAAGACAAGGCATTACATTTTAACTTCATGAAGATATGCGAACTGTGCACTCACATAATGAAGCCTGCTAAAGCACAAGCTATTTCTACTTCTACTTGGCTAAGCATTAGGAAAAGCAGTGGTTTCTGGTTAATTCAAACTGCAGGATCTAATAAGAATGCAATAGCATCGACAAGCTGTGTTAGTACTTACATCCAAGCTGCCTTCACTTGTAGATGCAGAACTAAAAACATCCTCCTCACCACAATCTCTGTTCATCCTCAAGTATTCTTCTGTCTGCAACACAAACAAGTGTCCTACACAGCAGCAGCAAAGGAAACAAAACTGCAAAAACATGCCAGAACAAAATACCAAACCCCATCACAGAACTGTCTCAGTAGTGCTGGATTTGACTGCTGAGAAACTCTGAAGTAGTCTGCAAAATACTCTGATTCAGGCAAGTAGCTAAGAAAGCCATCAGCAAAGATGTAAGAACAAGAATACAAAGAAAAAATTCTTGGGCCAGGATAAAAATAGGGAGTAACTAATTCCTGTAATATCAGGGACCAGACTGCTAGTCTCTGCTGTACCCACAGACACAAGGAAACAAGCAGGGAGCTCCTTCCTTGCCACTTCTCCATGAAGGAACTGTTTCTGTGCACTAGCACATACCTTACTTAAGCCTAGATCCCATGACTGTCTGCACAGCACCTCTGCTCCACTGGATTGCTTAGCAGTGCCAATTTGATCTGGATTTAGCCTCGGGCAAACGACTACACTTAACATCAAAAAGAAATGGAGTTCATGCCACCTTTATGGTTTTTATGCCAGCTGCAGGAGAACAGAGGGTAACTGATCCAGCATAAAATTAGAATGGAGAGAACAAGATGATACCTGATCTGGAATTAAGCCTGCCAGTACAAAGTTAACCAAAGAAATACTTTTAACAAATTTGTACCAGCCACGAGAATAGGACTTTGCTTTCATTCTGTGTCACAGTGTTTTCAATATAACGGAAAGTTTTTTTTAGAAAAGTTAGATCTGGTGTATTGTCATACCACAATTACTGCTCTCAGTGAGCCAGCTAAGAAAAAAGGCATGTGCGTGGGCATGGAAATCTGAGCGTAGGCCTGTAGTGTGCACTGACACCTGATACAGAACAGTTTGCAACCCAGGCTAACACTCTTCTTCCTTCCCTTGCAAAAGAAATTGCCTTCCCCTTGCAAATGCCTGCAAGTCTGCAGTCCTACTACTGTGCAGGACGTTGAACAATTATTCCTATCAAATAGTTCTAAAATAGAGACTATGTATGACCACATACACTCTCCTCACCGCTGCAAATTATAATGCAAACAAACAAACAAAAATGAATAAATACGCAGAACCATGGGGTATTTGTGGTTATTTACTCCCCCATAAGCCTTGTGGGGGAGTAAAAATATAAAAATAGCCGTAAAGAGAAGAGTTTAGGCACCCTGGGGTTTTGATTCCAGTTCCCTGAAATCATAAGGCATCCTATCATCTAATCCCTTCATAAACCTACCACATCCTTTATTAAAAGACCTTTATTAATGTGCCCTCATCCTGCTAAGTCTGTTCAGCAGTTTCACTGCTGTTTTGGTTAGAAATCTTTCGCAATAGCAAGTCAGATATATTACGCTTTGTTAACACCTGCTTGCTCCTGTGTGCTGTTCTGTTCTTCAGTTTTCAGTAATTCTTCTACCTATTGTGCTTCAAATTCCCACAGGTTTGTATTAAAAAGGCAACAGTGACTTCCTTGCTCGACTAAACAAAGTGACTGATTTGTTTCATTCCCTACAGAGTAACTGCCATTTGAAAGTAAGTGTCCAATAAAAAAATGACCAAGAAAAATCAATTAACTTGTCAGAACTAGAGGCAAGAAAGACATAGACCTTTTCCTCAGATTTAGAAGCTGTTTTTCATACTTGTTTGTACAGTTCCTACTTTTTCCCGGGTCAAATACTATTTTGAATTTAATTAATCCTCAATATCCTTAGCATCCATTAAAATTAGTGTTTTAAAAACCTCAGAGTATCACCTCCTTTGATTAACAACCAAGAGAAAGAGAACAAAAAAAAAATAGAGGAGCTTACAATCTTTGAACACATTTTCAACTCTGCTGTGAGAAACTCACTGCAGTAACCCCTGAATTAGGATGCTTCACAGCAACTTTTTCTAAGGTTGTAAGCATTAATACTTTAAAAGTTAAAACTGATCTGCTTCAGGAGTTAGAACTGCAAGAACACAGACTTCACACCCAAGTTCAGTAAAATGGAATGAGAGGACAAAGTATGATGCATAAACTGCATGCTGTAATGTGTTTGGTTCTTCCAGAGGAATTACAGCTCTAGAGGCTCAGGCTGAGCTCCCTTGTTTACTTGATTCTTCTGAGCAGATACAGCATTATCGCTCCAGTTACACTTTTGTTCCCTTCTAAATAGGAAGTATTTTCTTGCAGTGCAAAACCACTCTGAAAGTGTGTTTAGGGTTCTTATCTCATAAAATACAGCTTCCGTGTGTCCCTTGTAAGATATTAAGAATAGTTCAGCATCTATGACAAACAAGTGTCCAAGTGTCCTATGACAAAAATAGGTTTTCCAACACAGTAATTCACAATGTCCGTAAAGGAATCTATTCCCTGGCAAAAGCACTACAAATTTGATCATGAACAAAAAGGCAGAGAACTATGAGAGATTTATGAAGCTTTCATAGTTTTGAGAATGTGACTGAGAAGACTAGGTAAGTAAAACACCTGTCCATTTACAAGCAAATGTTTCTTACTGCCAGTTAATCAGATACACATTTTATAAGTCCACTCCAAAAGCCTTGGAGGGTTCTTTAAACTAGATAAAAGAAAATTCTGTTTTTCCTCTGACATGCCAGAGTATTAAATACTTTACAACCAAAATCAGTTAACACTAATATTTTTAACAAAGGATGCAAAAAGTATGAAGTTAAAAGCCCACTATTTTCCCTATGTTCCTGATTCAGAAAGTTCTTCTGTATTTTATTCCTGAGATAAATGAAAACATTCCTCATAAATGCATGTCAACAGAATTATTTTATACAGTATTTCTTCCCTAAATTTTCCAGTTCAAGAATACAAAGTTAAAAATGGCTAACATGTCCCCCAGCAGACACTGATCCTTCAGTTCAGTATTGCAAGTTATTTCTTCTACACCTGATTTATCGGCTTTACAGACTTGGAGATGGCAATAGTGTGACTGCACAGAGCTTCCAAGAGGTATAAATGCTTTAAAAGAGATTATCACCCACGCACAGAAGAGGTCATAAGACACATCTACTTGATAATTAAATTGTTCTGTACTACATCAGTCCTTTCATAAATGCATTTTACAATATGAGCACTACTAATAAGCAGACACAGGTTGCTTGAAGCTACTGCCCTTTTTTAACACCTACTGAACTCACAGCATTAAAAAAAAATAAAGAAAAAAGTAAATGGTCAACGTGCTTGACTCCTTCAATAAGCAGGTGATATCTCCATCACACTGCGCTGATCACACAGAGCTCATGCACCTGTTAACAGATTACTTTCTGCAAGGAAAGGGAAGGCTGGCCAAACAAATGCTGCCATCCACAGACATAACAGATCTGGAAAGAAATAAATTCTCTTTAGTGAGCAGTACACTGCTGAACACTTACCTTGCTGCTTCTTCTATCAGCATTGAACAATCCCAAAAGTCTTGTCTTTTCTTTCTCTATTGCATCACTGCTTACTGAAGCCTTTCGATTTGGTTCTGAAACAATTTTAATGGAATAGTTGTTACACTTTTGAAATAAAGATTCAGAACATGAGTATTTTAAAACACCCTGGTTTAATTCTGGATTTTTATGAGCTGGAGATGTTATGGACTGGATTATCTAAGTAACTGCCAGATCCTGCACTTACTTTGTCATTAAACTTTCATTTGTTCTGAGTATGCTCCAAAATCTAATGGAGACAAATGGAATAATTCAACAAACTTCACTAAATTTTCAATCAAAATTAAATAACCCTTATTAAAGGCAAAACATGAGAAAATTGTTTATGACTTCACATATGCTTGTTAGATGTATCACTTAAATCTCATAGAGTACTGTAATACTAAAAACCCTAAACACTTAATAAAAGATATAATGGTGAGTATCTTCAACAATTCACAGGTGTGACAATACTGTGAAGTTAAATGACAGATTCTCAGTGTGTAATTTGGATAAAGCTCTGTAAAAAGAGGAAAAAAGACCTTCCCCTTGGAAATAGGGCCCTCCTTGGAACTTGAACTAGCTGGTTGTGGTCACCTTTCTTATCTTGGTGCTTTTACTTCAGGTGGGAAAAGAGGGGAGTTTATAGGTATTTCAGGCTGTAAGAGCTCAAATGTGTCTTCCTTGAACCTGCTTAAGAAATTGTATGAGTTCTCATATCATTTTGTAGCCCTTCAACTTCCCCCTTCAGTTTCTCATCCACAAACTGGATGAGCAAAATGACACACTCATGCATTACAGCAAACAACATTACCCATTTAATAAACAGATGATAAAGCGCTCTCGCTTTTTAAAATGGACTCTGCATAATGCTATAAATATTTCCTCCTGATTCCAAGCACATCAGAGTATTCCACTAGCATTCAAAAAGTTTAATTCACAGGAAAAAAAAACCAACTTTCTCTTGTAAATATTTATTTAATAACAATTTAAAACTCAAATTCAAAATTACTTGCTTGTTCACACAAAATAAAGGCTTACTTCACCAAAAAAACCTCATCCCAGAACTCTTGTGAACTCATTTGCATAACATACGAAGTGATTTTCACACACATCACTTTTGCATATAAACAATCTCACGTGTCAGAAGGTGGGTGTTAAACACATACAACGAACAAAAAGGAAAACAGGGAGAAACTATCCTTAAGAAAGGTTGCAACTGCACTGCAAACAAATACAATAATGAATTCATGCTTTTCTTAAATCCTAAGCACTACCTATGCTTGTATGCTGGTTTCTTGCTTGGGGCTGGGCTGTGACTAGATTGTGATTCCTTTACTTGCACAATCTTCAACCATAAACAATGCTGCAGAAAGGCTAATGTAGCAGCTGCTCATCCACATTGAACATTATGTAATACCAATGAACTGGGAATTAAGTAAAGCATATAACATCAAAATAATGAGTCTTTATTAATCTGTATAGTTTTTTCTTAAACAAATACAATAGCTATTCCATCTACTATTGATCGCCATGTAAGAGGAAGCCACAGCAAGTAATGACAGAGGATTAGGGGGAATAGAGCTGGCATTAGTGAAGCTAAGAGGCCATGAACTAAGATTTGCTCAATGGCTGTCACCTACTGGAGGTGGGCTTCCATCATACAAATTTAAATAAGTTATCCAGCTTTTCTTCAGTTATGTTGTGTCTGCTAGTAATGCAAAGAAGTAAACCTGGTTAGAAATCAACCATACCTTTCTTGAGGATAATTACTTTAAGCAATGTTAAAACAGACTCAATAGGGAAAGGATATACTAAATACACACATTTTCTATTTGACGGGAAGCAGAAGCACCAATATAATCCAACCCCAACTACTGTAACAATTCAGAAGTCAGCATCTTTTCAGTTACCCAATGTGAATGTATACATTTGATATTAAAATGCTTTGCTGCATGTAAATTGAAATCAGTGGAAGATCTCACAGACATCAAAATATTCTGCCTTTGCTACTAAATAATTTTTTTTCCCAAGAGACCTCTGAAATGTTAGTAACTGTGAAATTTAACTAATCATGATTTAGGTAAACTGAACGGGCTTAGGATCTGTATAGACATACCACACCACAAAAGAGTTAAATGGCAGAATTTGTTACTTGCTGGCATTTTAATGGCTATTACTGAAGAGACAGTATGCACAGAATGTGTTTGTTCTTAGCAGAAGCACAAGACATACAAGCAACACTTTGGAAAGACAACACTGATCAAAAATAGCTTGTTTTTCTATAGCATTTTACTTGACATTCTTAAAGATCTATCTACCAAACCCACATTAAACATAGAGTGAAGTGAAAGAGTTAAACACAGAGTGAAGTTTTCTCTCAGCAGCATTGTACAGTACCTCTATAGTTCAGAGAAGGTTCAGACTGAGTTTTTGATGGAGGAACTGGAAGAGGCAAGCAATGAAAGGATAAGAGAAAACACATTAAAGTTCTAATACAGCCTTGTAAGGCACAATAGTCAGTAATTAGTCCTAGCACCTTTTTTCCTAAGCATTACAGAAAAAAAATGTTGACCGACAACAGAGATGCGGAGCTCTACTGAAGCAGTTTAGCTGCATTTGTATTAATTCCTGGTTCACTCAGGAAGCTGCTTCAACTGCTAAATCAAATTAAGTAAGCAGGTGGCAGCAGAGCTTCCCTTTTAATAATCTTTCAGCTCTTGGTGTTTTCTGTTTCAGGCAAGGAAAGAGTGAGGAGTTTTTCTAGAATCTGCTCTTACAAGAACAGCCTATGGCTTTCAGCATCTCTGATGCCTTACTTGTTAGTGGGAATGTGTTTAAAAAATCTATTTTCTGTTAACTAAACAGGCTAGATACCCACTCAATGCACAAGTCACAGACCAACTGCTACTGAAAACAGTGGGTTTATTCCTCTTGGAGATTACAAATTAGAACACTGAAGAAGAAATTTCCTGAAACAAAGGAAAAATTCTTGTAAATTTACATTTGCTGTGCATTTACTGGTTTTCTAAGACACCATGGTGCAGAGTAAGAGGAAAGCATAAAAAATTGAATTATACTCAGGATCAGGGGGATTTTATCACAATGACAGGAAAGGAATACTGAAAGGTTAAAAAAGAACAGAATTCAAAAAAAAAAGTTGATGTAGAGAGCAGCACACTATGATGTGTAGATCTTTGTGGGTCCCTTCCAGCTCAACATATTCTCTGATTCCGTGATAATTTGCTGCTATAATCCCAGCCCTGTAGTGAAGTCTTGGTTTTGACTGTATAGGCACAACCAAACTTTGAGGACCAACACTGCACCAGCATACACACTGCCACTTCCATTTGAAAGGAAAGACTTTCATGAAGGCTTATGATAATTACTCTATAGGCTGTCCCCGAAGCACGTTGAATGAATCCTGTTGAATACACTCCACGTTCGATATGTTGCTCCAAAATGGTTAGCTTAATTACAGTAAACATGTATGGAAAAAAACAAACATGCAACTGAGTTATGACATGCTGTCAGCCTCTTCTTGGAACATCCTACCAATTCAAAAGAAAAGGAGATATCTAGTTTACTTAGAAGTCCAAACTCACTGAAATTTGACTCACACAGAGGTAGAACTGTCACTTACCAAAGAGTTGGAAAGAAGAGACAGAATGTCAACATAAATAAATAATTTTATAAATAAAAAATAAGCCTACAGCTCAGCACCTACAAGAATGACGTTATCTAAACAATAAATAAGGACATTTACTGTGCTGGAAGTGATAGCAATTGAGAACAAACTGAAGGAGACAATTTTAATGAATATCACTTTCTGACCTCAAAGGAAGTAGTGCTTGTCAATGTGTATTTTGAAAGCAGCTATATTTTAAAGCACATCATAGAATTATGTTATTTGAATACATAATCAGGCTGATAAAACTCAACTCCAAGAAGCTGCTACTACAATTCTGTCTATGAGAACAGAAAGCGAGGATAGGTAAACATGAGAACAAAATTTTAAATACAAATACCTCTTAGCTCTTCTTCACTAAACCGTCAATAACTTTGCTCTTTGGAGGAACCGTCTCTGATCCTATCCAGTCTGTTTCTCATAAGCCCTGCTCTGTCGCCTCTGCCTCTCGGCTTTCACAGCTGCCATGACTATGGCATGTCTCTTCTTTCCTTCTCTCCAACCCACAGCACAGGTAGGTGACAGACTCTGTCTGGAAGAGGCCCCTTGTATTACGCACACCTCTACTGACAGCAGCTCTGGGACATAGCAAAGCTCCTCCCTTTGCCCTGCCCCAGGCCAACCTGCACCCTGCCAGAGTCCAGCCCAGCCTGGCGCAAGGCCCAAGAGCAACCAAGGACGGCTGGGCACGTTGCTGACCTGGCTGCTGCTCTGGGCACAGCTCACTGAACAAACCCGTGCTGCTCTCTGGACTGAGATCTCACTCTGCTGTTTCAGCTGGACCCCAAAAGAATGGCAGCACAAATGCTTTCAAGTTGCCCATAATGTTGTTGTCACATCATATAACCCTGCAGTGACTGCTTTCAGTCTTGGCTCACCTTTTTTTCTGTCCCAGGCATACAGCTCCTTTATCCCTAGCTCCTCCAAGGACTTGGTAAGCTCTAGCTCTTCCCCAGTTATGCCATCTCGCAGAAGAACAATGTGCTCTTGACTGACTTCACACTTCTCACAAATAGCTGGGATGATGTTGTGGAGAGGCACCTCTGGACTAACTCGAACCACAGCCTTCTGTGTCTTCAGGTAGTTCACTACCAGCCTCACAGATTTCTGCAGAAACAAACACAAAGTCTCAGTCTCCCTTCTGTGATGGATAGGTCCTCTTACAATGAAAAAGGCACTGGGGATTTCCGTATTGTCTTGACTATTCCCAGGCAAACTTACCCCACACTGCAGAAAATACTATTTAAAAAATTAACATCTCAGACCTCTCGTTCCACTAAGGAGACATTCACAAGAACAAGCGAAGAAGGAAAAGGAATCAGAGGCAAATGTAATGTAAATGTTAACAAGCCCCACCTGAAAGATGGGAGGGTATAAACAGATATAGCTATTACGAATAATAAAAAATTTCAGCAAACATTTGGAAAACGACTACTTCTCAATCATCACTATACTGTGAAATATATTTATTAATGATCAGTCTTCTCCCATATCTTCAGTGAAGATGGTACAAAAAATATCACCAAAACACTATCTCCACACAAGCCCACAACACTCATTTCAGCCATTACTGCAATTTTCAATCACCCCAATCTTCAGATTTCCATCTATCCAACCACATGCAACATAATATTTTGTATAAATGTCTAGACTAGCATCTGTCAATCTACATGCAAAACAGTTAAACTAATAAAGCAGGTTATAATCAATCACAAGTAATTCCCACCTGGTTTAAAGATAAAAAGATTGCAAGAACTGAAATCATAGGAATGAAATGGTGTTTCATGGCACCATTTTAGCCCTACAGAGTACTGACCTCAGGGACCCTTGGCAGAGGTCGCTTTGCCTTCTCTTCGGGAATCTTCTCTTTCAGAAGTACTGTCTGTACATCCAGTGCTCCTATCAAAGTGTTTGGCTTGTAACTCAGAACTTGTTGAGTTCCCGAAGACTTTAGTTCAAGACTATGTTGGGATGGATTTAAGCGATACTGGCTGCATAAATCAACCAGTACATCCATCACAGCTTTACTGCAAGGAAGAAGACATTCACTATTAGCATGAGAAAAAACAGTTGCTACAAAATTTACCTCAGTTTTAAGATGGGGGGTAAAAGACAACACAAGCTGTAGATGTGTCACTAGTTAACCATCTCTGGGATGGAACAGTGCTAGTGCTTTGAAATGTTAAACAGATCAGATAAAATGATAGGAATTAAAATTGACACTTCAGTGTCTGTTTATGAGCTCACAACTAACACTCACAATGAGGCAAACAGCGCCAATCATAGTACTAACAAACATAAGTCAAGAGAAGACAAAGTTCATTTTATTTATTTTCAGACCACAGATCTCAGAATATTCTGAGTTGGAAGGGACCCACAAGGATCAAGTCCAACTCGTAAGTAAATGGCCCATGTGGGGATTGAACCCACAACGTTGGTGTCATTAGCACCATGCTCTGACCAACTGAGCTGACCTGGGGGTCATAATGTACTAAATCCATACATTAAACTCTCCAGTTCAAATTCTGTTCTTTAACATGAAGACAAGATAGGAATAAATTATGAACTCACAGTGCAGTGAACTCTACCTAGATTTGAACAATCACATAACTCAAAATGGAGCACTTAAATCTGGAGCAAATGGTAGATGGGGTTTATTTTTCCAGTTTACAACTTTGAGTTCTCCAAATCCATTTGACACCAGCAATACTTTCCAGTACAAGAGATCCTGTTCATACTTATTTTGGTGAAGATATTAACCCTGAAAAAACCACCTGGTTTTGAGTGTCTGCATTATCAGTAACTCTTACTGTAGTATGATTCCTAAACCATGAGGTTTCAAAAGAGTCAGCAACTGTCCCTCTCATTTCGTGCCTCTGCACAGAGTAGTCCATTTTGCGTCAAGAGCTCAGTATTCACTGGAGCTTGATACTGCCTAATACAGCAGATATGAACTGTGCTCCCCCACACTCTAAAAATCCTCTTCTACCACAGTACTGAAGGGTTCTTTTATTTTCCCAGCCTTCCCCTCAAAAATTCCACACAGGATCAGGGAAAATAGGTTTATTTAAACTGGTCACTTTTCCAAAAAGTTTTGGTTTCATAAACCAGTGTCTGTCACCAACAAAATAATGTAAGCTGAAAAAAAATTACCAGTTGTAGCTGAAACCTGTAATATACAGTGGGTATTTGTCTTCTAGCAGAAGTGAAAACAAAGGCATAGACAACAAATTTACCAAAAGAACTGGCACGTCTTCTAATGTTTAAACTGGAAAAAACTGTATACAGATTCAAAATGCAAGCAAATTCAAAAGAAAATAAAATCCTCCACGGATTATTAGCCAGCAACATTACACCCGTAGCTCAAGAACTACCCTTCAAACTGCAAGCTGTTGGCATCTGGGAAACTACTCTGTGGAGGGCCACCCATTTTCTTTCTGTAGGTATGTTGTTGGCCAACAACTGCTCAAGAAGTTGATGAAGAACCCTGGAGAGCTAATGGGAAAGACAACAAAAATGGAAAACGAGAGCAATTCCTTATTAACAGGTGACAGCTCTTCCCATGCAAGAGAAGAGGAAGAACCCTCTTTACAGCAACCTTTTTCAAGTTTAACTGAGTTACACAGTGTGAGCTGGAAAAGTGGCAAGTGTGGAAAATTTGAAATATATTTTCTCACTGAAAAGGGAAGAACACAGTGAGAAGATGATGACTGAACATCAAATAAGGAACAGATGTCATTAATATGTATAGGACACTTCGGAAAAACAGAGCAGTGTGGCAACTGCTAACATAGCACAAATACAAATGTGTAGCACCCAAATCAAAACTGCATCAGTCCATTTCATGATGACTCATTCTGACGCTGTCCCCAAGTTAAAAACATCTGTGTTTCACAATCATGTTCAATTCATATGCTACACACCACATACCAACAGACATTTACTAATGCCTACCAAGGCCAGACTATAGGAGAATCCCACCTACATCAGTATTTATATGAATATTCATTAAACTGTGCAGCAGTGAACACTTTTTAAAAATGCTTATCAGTTCTCCTGATACAGATCTCAACTTGTCTGTTTACAGACATATTTCTTCTAAACTAAAATTTGCATGCATTTGTTTTCCCTCAACCTTATTACTATTGTTTCAGAGAAAAGTAAATAACCTGGCAGAATCACAGTACATGGTGTCCTATGTGCTAGACATTTATATTTAAAGTGGAACACTAATATATTTCTGTAGTGCATAATACTGTGATAATTCATTCAACTTTGGACACTTATCCTGCCTCTTGAAAAAGGACTTTAGAAGGGAATATAGTTCATCAAAATAACAGTTTATGACTCCAAAATGTACCCCTGAAATTATAAAATATATTCAGCAGCAACAGCACCACAACTACAAATCAGATCAGAATCCACATCTGCCATCTGAAAAAATAAGTTACAGACAATCATGCAAGTTGAACAAATTTGTCTGGCCAATGGACAATTAAAAAATCCAGCTGAATCTGAGGTTTCATCTTATTGCTGATTATGAGCAGACATGAATTAAACATAACACTTAAGGAAGTCTGCAACATCCCAACCTGTGCCATGCTGCTCAGACTATGTAACTGTTCCATGAAAAGCATCCCCAGCCTACATCTGTTCCATTTGAAAGTACAGTTGAAGCTTTTGAAAAAACTTTAAAGCAAATAGTATGCTCTTAAAAAAATGTAAATTTGGGGAACATTTTTCAGAAAACTTCTGAAGTGTAAAGAAAGAAAAAGAAAAGAGGGGAGAGTGGAAAGGAGGAAAGGAGGAGAGGAGGAAAAGAGGAAAGGAGGAAAGGAGGAAAGAAGGAAAGAAGGAAAGAAGGAACGGAGGAACGGAGGAACAGAGGAGAGGTTAGGAATTCCACAAACAAAATTCAAAATCCTTGTGTTTCAAGTGAAGTAAGAGAGCTGGGAAATCTTTGCCATGAAGTTATTCTTATATCAGATTTCAATGGCACCAACTTGAAAAATTTTCTTTCTAAAGAGTTCAGCTTGTTTTTAAATGGGACTTTTATTTCAAGTGACTCCATGTATATGCTGCACACAAAAGAGAGTCCCTAAACACAGCAAGAGAATGGTAATCTACTAATCTATACCAACTTTTCTTTCTAACCTTGGGTTGAATCTGGCTCTTGGAAGATGCAAAGAGTCAATCCTTTGCTTCTATCTTGTTCCACAAAGATCTGCACTTCATTTTAACCTGCTTTGATGTGTGGTACAGAGCATACTCTCTTTTGAAATTCAGGCAGGTCTTAAATCTGAATCTTAAAGCTGAAATGAAGCTAAATGCCTCCTGTCTTTCCAACTACTCAGCTAAGAAACACCTTACTTTTTCATTTTAGTAAGATGTTGCTGAAATTTTTGGTGGAGTGACCAAACTCTATGTAACAGACACCAAAGGTTAATGACTGACAAGCAAATACTAGAGCACAAAAATGAATTTGGAGAGCAAACCCAATTTAAGACTCAGACAAGGTCCAGATGACTATTCTTAGCAAAGGAGAGTACTTTGGCTCTGTTTTGATATTCTATTACTAAGCTGTTTGACATTTAACGCCAATTCTGGACAGTAAAGAATAACTACTTTATCAGCAGTATTTATCACACCGAAGATCTGATCAAGTTTGAGCAGACTGCTTGTTTCCTGCTGTTCTCCAGTAAAATGGAGGAAAGGCCTATGATTTTTAGGAAGCATAAAACAACTGAGTTGTTGTTTTGGGTGTAGCTGGGTTTCATCTCCTTGGATCACAGAGAGAAATCCATTTTAAAATACAGCCTTGTACATCTAAAAATAAATTTGTAGGGTAAAGTTGTATTCTATCAAATGAAACCAACTTTCTATCTTCTACTTTCATGCTACAAATGCCTTCCAGTCCCTAAAAGGGCCTACAAGAAAGCTGGAGAGGGGCTTTTCACAAGAGCAGGTGGTGATAGAACAAGGGGTAATGGTGTCAAACTGACAGCAGGTTTCGATAGGATATTAGAAAGAAATTCTTCACTGTAAGGGTGGTGAAGCACAGGAACTGGTCCAGAGAAGTTGTGGATGGCCCATCCCTGGAAGCATTCAAGGCCAGGTTGGATGGGGCTCTGAGCAAGTCCCTGGTGCATGGCAGGGGAATTGGAACTAGAAGGTCTTTAAGGTCCTTTCCAACCCAAACCATTCTGTGATTCTATGATTTAAAAAAAAAAATTAAAAAAAATCTCAAAACTAGAAGAAAGAATCCTTTTTTTTAGGTCAATATCAAATGTGCATTAAGAATCTACAGTGGGAATTGACTGGAAAAGAAACATGATTGTGTAAAGGGGGTGGATGACCAGAAGTCTCTAATTCTTTCACTGTTTTCATTTAAACCAGAAAATAGCATTAGTCATTATTTTCTCATGCTCCAAAGTAGAGCAGGTACTTCATGAAAAGATTACAACTTTTTCTACACAACCGAAAATGTATACACTAAGAAGCAAGCTGTATCCAAAAAAGTTCAGGAAGTGTGATAAATAAGACACTCATAAATGTTTTCCGTTTCTTTTCTTAGCTTGCTCACGTACATTTGACTCTTACTTTCCGTAAGTCCACAGGAGGAACATCAAGATGACACACAAGAAGAGGCAGAGGCCTTAGGGCAAGAAAGGTGAGGAGAGACCTTGCTACTGGCTGTAAGTATGAACTGCAGGGTTACAGAGCCAGACTCTTCTTGCCAGTGAACAGCAAGACAGCAAGTGGCAAGAGACAAGTGCTGTATAGGAAATTCCATTTAGGCACAAGTAAACATATTGTCTCCACAAACATGGTTCCAACCCTGGAAAAGAGATACAGAGAAATCCAGAAACCTCCTCCCTGAATGTATTCAAACTTGCCTAGAGACTGTGTGTTCCAGCAGCCCCTTCCAATGCAAATTATCCTAGTTCAACTTTTTTTTTCTCCCCTTAAGCTACATTGAACTACTGTAGTTTTGACCCAACTCTTATTCAGTATTTAGTTAAACTAATTTTTAATCCTTTTTCCATGTGCCCTGTTTATCTTCTTCAAACAACACCTATAATGTTTTACCAACCTGGGCTGATTTCACACCTTTACTCTTTCCTAGAGACACTGTTCTGCATGTTGAGCTATAAGCCCACAATAAAGAGTCTGTTACTGAGAATTATGTGAGAATATTCTTTCTGTGATGACTTTAGCTTTATGCTCCATATAATGCATACTCTGCACTGAACTCTGTCCTCCAGTATTTGCAGAATGGGACTACAGCTTCAGCTAGTTTATTTCTTCTAGTGTCCTGCTCTCTGTGCTTCATATGTATGAGAGAATTTGTGTAACATGTAAGATAACAGCAGGAGCAACAATTGTCCAGTTTACTTTTATGCATATTGGGCATCCATGAGTTGACAACTCCAAACCAAACCTCATTTAGCTTCAAACACCCCCATTCTTCTGCAATGCATTTCAAATACTACTGAGGTCTCAAGCTTGCTGACACTTAAATGTCGGTATGTGTGTTAATCAGGAAGGCCTCCTTAGCCCCACTCAGTGTGAACAGAGACAGATGCATGATCCCTTTATTTACAGTTTACCAATTGAAAGTATTACCTGTGAGAATCACAAACAGAAAACTGATAACTTGGGAGCTTTTCCACTTGTTTTTTGTCTAAACATCTGCCCATCACCTCTCTCAGACCTGTTAACAGTTTGTGTGGATGTGCTACAAATCTATATGCATAAAACGTGTAAGTGGCCAACAGTTTACCTATCCTTTCAGCACACCAGTTAGTGTTCATACATGAGTACAAACACAGAATAGTCGTGGGAATATTTTATAATCCTTTCCAGGGGGAAATAGGCTAACAGTTTTTCATGAATACTTCTATATGTTTTACAGTAGAGTTCCCAGGGATCAATTATTTCAAAAAGAAAACTGTTTTTTAATACTATTCTATTGCTGCACACTCCCTAAGGATGCAGCTTTGTACCAAAATCTGCACTACATATTTCCAATATCTCAAAGAAATTGTGTGTTACAAGATGGCAATAAACTCTTAAGGAGAGACTGTCAGCTTGAGTTAACTTTCATAAATAAAACAATTTCAAGGTTCCAGATTCCACTAAATTATCTTTAAATAGCACACTTTTTTTCTTAAACTATCTTTCAAGAAAATTTAATGAGAATTTTCTGCCCTCTTGCTGATATTTACAGGAACTTTTTACATAGAGAACAAAGTTAAATTAACAACATGTTGCTTTGCTTACGTATAATGAACAAATTGAAAGACATAATTTTTACTTTTAGTTCATTTAAAATAACCTTAAGTGATACTAATTAACTACAGTATTTATATTTTCAAATATAATCTAGTCTACTTCATTGTTCTGTGAACTGCTTTCCTGAAATTACAGAATCATTTTTCATTATGAATATGCCCAGGGCAAGGATTTGCAAATTTTTTTGAAAGAGAAAAGCTATTTCCCCAGGGTAGCCAAAAGGAGATTTTGCAGACTACAGTTTTAATGACGGCAAAAAAAATACTGAAGGTTTATAGCAGTATAAGCAACAGCATATTTTTTCTGAAATGTCCACCCATGATATCACCACAGATAAAAGGAGTGAACACAGAAAATAATTCATTACCTGCACTGGCTCTTATACTTGCCTCAAACTTAAAAAAAACAAAAAAAAACCCCACATTTTTTTAAATCAAGCATTTTCATCATTTAATGTTTACCCCTGAGTATCATTGTATTTCATAGCTATTTAGTTCACTATATTAGAACAACGAAAAAAAGTTGTAAAAGCCTGGGCTTTCACCCAAATCTGGAGATTTAGGGCAGTTCAACCCCTAAAAATTTCAGATAATCTTGACACTATTGTTTTTTACTATTCCACATACCTAAAAACAGAACCAGTGCTAACGTACAGAAAATTGCATCTTCCAGTGATTAGAAAGACCAGCAGCATGCATGAGGTCTGTTCATAGACTGATGCCACTGTAACACAGGGCTTAGTACAGAATATCCTTTTCTTATTTCATAGCTTGTTAGGACGATTAATTCCCCTTCCTCAGTGTCTGTCATCTTCCACTTCCCACAGGTGTGGCTATCACTTCTCTACTCCAAGTCTTCAAGACAGCATTGAGGCAGAACAGCCACTGCCTAGGTTAGGCACCAGTGATGTGCAGATTAGCACATTAACAGAAGAAGAAATTTAATTGCCACCTAAATCAGAGGCCTAGACCTGTCATGCAGACACTGTAGAGAAGTGAGCACCTTCACAGACAACAAAGAGAACATTCTGGTTGCTCAGAATGCTTAATGCAGATGATATAAATAACCCCACAGAAATATGTGACATTTAATTTTTGCCATTTCTTTCAGGTTTTAGTCCACAGACTAAAGACTCTAACAAACAAAACACTCAGTCTCAATGTATGTGATACATAGTGATAAACACCTGCGTGAGATACAGAACATTTACTGTACAGGGACTTTCTACTTGTTCTTTGCTCCTGTAGCATTTACATTCTTGAAAAAATCATATTAAAAGACCACTTTTATAGTGCTCTTGGACTGCTTGTTTTGGGACTATACTTTTTTGAGAGAAAAGAAGTTTCTAACCATAAGGCCATTATCTATGTCTCAATGCAACATGCTGCATGAATATTAACCTCTTGTCAGCTCCCAGGTGGCTTGCATGTGCCAATGAAATATCACCTTTCTTTGGGATCCAATGGCCAGTGAGTTTCATGTCCTGTTCCACTTAGCAGGCCTGTTCTCTTCTTTCTCTCATTAAGGTCCAAATCTCGCCATAAAAACGCTTATCACTACGCATCTACTCTGAGAGCTCTGATAAGCACTGCTTTCCTTTCAAATCTTTAACATCACTCTGACTTTGGGGTGGACACACACAAGTTGCACTAGTCTCCCGAGAGTGGATAAGTGAATGCTAGTTTCTACGAGAAAAGTGGGAGGAAGAAGGAAGTCCCAGACATCAAACATTGCTTTACACATCCTCCTCGGCCATCAAAATGTGCTATGAGGGAAACAGTCAAAACAGACTAATAAATCTAACCAGAAAGTAGTTCTTCTGGAATGCAGACTAACTACTGAAAACACCAAATGTAAAATAAACACAGAATCTGATTTATCTGCAGGCACCTACATACCCTCTGCTTGTGGTATTACACTTTCTACAGTTTCTTGACTACTCCTGACCACAACATTGCTTGCTACGGTTTCATCATAGTATTGATTATATCTTTGAAACTTCTGCATATTATTTCCTAAAGTAATGCATCCCTCCTTCAAAACAATTTACACAGAAAGAATGAGGATAAAGAAGAGCTCCCATAGTGAAGAGAATTGTCTCAAAATTGCCTTTCCAATTGCCCTTGATTGTACCCAGTAAGTAGCAAGGAGAATCCCTCTCTCTTTCCATGGGAAAAAAAATATACGCTTTTATATATAAAACACTTCCTAAATATGAGCAGATGCTTTTCTGTCTACACAACTGCAACGTATTTGTGAAGGCGGGATCTCTGAATGCGATGAATCATCCATCTTCCGAGCCTGCTTCTTGGCATGGCTCCAGGCACTCATACTGTCAGGACTGTTTGCCAGCAGCACCTTCTTCCACTGCACCAAGCCCACTCTAGCTTATGAGAGGTGATACAACCTAAGCCCAGTGACACTACATGAAAGGGATAGATCTGTACATGTGCTGATCCATGGGGAAACAGTGACACAATAGCTGCTAAATCCTTCCTGCCCCAGAAGAGAGAGTCCTTTATACATGGCTCTCAGGACTCTCTGGCGCAACAGCTGCTTAAAATGCAGACAAAAGCGTGACAGAGAAGCCCCATAAACTCAGAAAGACCGACAGCATCAGTAAGCATCCCCATAGGGAACAAAGGGCTTTAAAAAGTGGGAGCTAATCAAAGCCTTACCTTCCTTGCACTGTACACTTCTGCTCCAACCCACAGGGTAAAATGACTGTGAAGTCCACCAGTCTGTTTATCATGTTCTCCTTCATGCTCACAAGGTTCTGATCAGAAATTACAGCTGTCTCTGCAGGTGACTTGTGCTCACCGTGAATTCTACTTGCTGCAGAAGGTTGATTTGGTGGAGGGGGAGCACGAGCTTTCATTCTTTTCCTTGAGAAAGAAAGGCAAGAAGAAAATTAATTTCTCGCAAGAAAATACAAACACGTTACTAAGAAATATATGTTCTTTTGGCCATAATCTCACATTGTTTTAAGAAGTTTCTCTAATGCAAGTAATTTTTTCTTGATCATTAAACTTTTCAGTGGAGTTGCACTTTTATTTTTTACCTCCTCTCTAAAAACATGCTAATTTTTTAATGATGCGCTCACTCCTACTGTTTGCTTTCCATGCCCCAGGGAATGAATCAGTTCCATAATTAGGATATGATATAATCGTTTTTCTGTCGAGTGTGAAGCATACTCCTATGAAGTGAGAAACAGAAATGCTGGGTCCAGTCCAGACCTGACTCAAGAAAGAGTTGTATTTACGTACATGAATGTTTCCTCCAAGTCAGAATGGCAGGAGTGGAGGCAGGGTGAGGTTTCATTCAGCTATATTTGGGTTCCACAGTATTACTCTACTTGAAATATTGTCTCTTCCTCTGCTCTGAGTTAGTAGTATTAAATATGGCTCATCATACTTCATAGGGAAGCACCATGAAAAGGTCAACTGTGAATGATATCACTTCTTACCATACAACACCAATACTACCGCTCTTTGAAAGCACCCTGAAAGGAACTCATTCTTCAGTAGCAGGCTATGCACCATGTGTGATATACAGAAAAGCTGCATCAGCTTGCACCAAACAAGCAGTGTACTTTACAGAGATATAAACCCACCACAGACTTGAAGTTTACTTCACTGGCAAGCTGCCAGACAGATAAGCAACATATGTGTGCTGTTAAACTTCTGAATAGCTGGCCTCGTACCAAACACATGTCTAAGAGGATTAATTCTGATGATTAATACTCCAGTGACCTCTTCTGACTAGATTTACGCTTAGTTTAAGTCAGATTTTAGTGTAACAGATGGAAAAAGCAGTAAAATATTTACTCAGAAATTATTATGGAGGCCTACTGCCTGCATTTTTTAATCTGCCTGTTTTTAGGGTGCAGGATGAGATTATGATTCTTCACACGATTTTTGCCCTGCAAACAACATAAACTGAGGTCCAGAAAGGAAGAGCACAGAAAATGCACTCTAACTCTTAAAAGCCGGAAAAGCTTAGTGGTCAAATCAGCCAAGGGCAAAACTGTGTTTAGGGGAAAAAAAATTAAAACCTGACCTGAAATACCAAATCAAACTCTTCTTTAATAAGAGATAACCTCTATTCTCACAGATAAAAAGACTAAACATAGAGTTTGGATTACCACTGTAAGCTCCTGGCAGAGGAAAAAAGTAATAGTTATTTCACATTAACAAAAAACCCCAAACCAAACCAACAAAAAAAAGTGTTCAGAAGCAATCCAAACCCTCCATACTTTTCAATCAGTATTTGCATTTGACCAACAATCTCTGTGACACGTCTCAACTTGCAAAAAATTTACACTTCCTTGAAAATGCACATTTCAGTGAAACCTCAGCAAGGCAGTGTAAAATCAGCAGTGATGAAGATACTGCCTTTCCTGTGTGCCTAACAAATAGCATTTTCTACAGATATACAGGGAGAGGTACTGCCTTCTTTACTAGCACACAGAAATTTCTCTTTCATCAGCAATTTCCTTGAACATTCAGTTTTTATCCTGTATACAATGCGTGAGGCATGAAGTCATCAGTCACTAACTTGCAGCTCCTACGCTTCACTCCAAGGTGATGATAAGTTCAGGCCTTTGAGAAGTAATTAACTACCTTGACTCTCCCTGAACCAGACTCTTAACTTACTTGTCTATTGAAGAAAAGAAAAGAAAAAAAAGAGAAATTGGGATTCATCTTCTCAGATCCCTTTACATTTAGCCACAGTTGTTATTTGTAAGCAGGTGGTGAGAGACAAGGGAATTTTGCATACATCCAGATTCATGCCAACACAGCCTTACAGTCGTGCTGTTTAAGAGCTTCATATCAATTTACAAATCATGTAATTCTTGCCCTTAATAATATCAACTGCATCAATATAAGTAGCTACAGAGTTTAACTTGTTTCTTAAAACAAGCTTTTATTTTTTGTTTTTAAAGCTTGTTCTGTAATGTGGGAGATAATTCCAACACAGTGCTCCTGACAAAGTACCAAAGGGGGTAGGAAGAAAAGAAGCAGGCAAGTGTTCTGAGCCTGGAAGAACTAGCTGTAATTAATGATTTACCTTGTAAATTCCAGATCTCACAGTGAACAAAGGTAGAAGAAATAAAGCAATAGTAATAAAATAATCACGAAACTGAAATCAACTGAAGCTGTAGACACTTGAAACTTTAGGGAAGAAGTGAAGAAAGACTGAGTTTTGAAGCTAGAGAAAGAGCTGGAAGTAAATTGGGAGCATGCTACACAAGGTATCTGTCTGTTCCCTGGTGTAACATAAACTTGCCTGTGGTTTTCTACGGGAAGAGACAAAAAAGGTCAGACACCTTAATGAGAGTGTGATTTTAATTTTTTTAATATTTTTTAAAACTTTTAAAGTACTCCACAGCCAATTCTGCAGTTACAGACCTTGTATAAAACTGCTTGGGGCCGGGGGTGAGAGGGGGCAGTGTGTCAGCAAATCAGGCATCACACCAACAAAAGCATCAGCTATACATTGACCAGCGATGTTCACTTTAACTCTATGTAACAGTGCATATTCTTTTTGGCATTTTGCAGACAGGGCCGTTTAGATACTACAATCCCCCTTTTCTTTTGTGCAGAAAGGACAGGGCAGGTCTGTTTCCTTCAGAGACATCAGAGAAAGGAAAAGGGAAAACATTCCTACTGCAGTCTCTCTAACCTAGCAACAGTTCAGGTGACCTCATACGAACTTTTCCACAATAGTGACTTACATATTCTCACTGAGACTGCCTGAAATGTCTTGTTTTCAACATTTTCCAAATGACAGATCTCAAACTATTTCAGTGGAAGCAGATGCCTCTGCAGTTCACATTTGTGGAGTGATATGTGGCACAGATTTGCATTTCCTAGCCAGCTTTCTGAAACATCGCAGTAGTAGAATGTAGCTCCATGAATCACAGACTGAAATCCACAGATCTAGCTACCTTGGATTTGACATGAGCAGCTGCTTTTTCTGACAGGCTCCAGCAACTGCATTCAGAAGATGCCTAGAAGCCTGTTAATACTATTGAAAGTGAGTGAGAAAAAGAATTCATCTTTCTCTGTCAGAGCAACAATGGTTTTAAAGGACAATACAAAAGCACTCTGTAATAAAAGCCTTATTGTTACCCCACTAAAATAATGCACAAAGAAAGTGAGCAATTTAAAAGCCTGTTTTAAGCATGGGAAGCAAGGGTACTTTCCATGCTATAAACACAACATACTAATAAGAAGTTGCATACCATTCTTCAGTGTGAGATAAATTCAACCTAAATTTAGTTCAACAGCCATCTTCTCTCCACAAACATCTTTCACTGCGCTCACTACTGAAATACCTGTTAAGACCCTGTACCTGCTTCTAGTCTGCAGGAGGAGTTACAAGTGGGAACACATCAGATCCATGCTCAGGTTTAACTCATGGTTACACAAATGCTTCCATTCAGTCCTCGAGACGGAGACAGTGAAAACAAGCAGCTGGTTCTAATACACAAATGTACAGTGGCTGTTGCTGAGGCTTGAACTAGTTCTTCTCACTTAACTGTAAGTTGGAAAAAATGCATATAATCATGAAACAATTAGGCAGAATATATGAATAACCTACCAGCACTGTTCTCAGTTAAAGCAGCAGGTTTTCAAAATGGAAAAACAAGGAAACTGACCAACAAGACCAATGTTTCTGTAGTTCAGCACAGAAGAAATGCAAGAGAAATTAAAAAAGTTTCATCAGATTATGAACTTCAGGACAAGGTTACACAAGCCCTTTGGACCTACTATTTATTAATATATAACTGCTAAGAAACAGGATGTAACCTGGACTTTACAATCCCATCGTAGAAAAACGTGATCTCTGTTTTGAACAGCACTGGTCCTGAGACTTCCACGCCCATGGCAAAGATATGCAGATTGCCTTTGTCAGATAAGGTCTAACAGGCAAACACACACACACACACACACACAAAAAGAAAAAACTGAAAGTGAAACAGTGAAGTCCTACCCATTCCCACCATTCCAAATAAATAATCCTCTCTGCCCTGTAAAACAAAGGTAACTTAACAGGTACAGGACAGACTTCATTCCATGCACATCAGCAGGACTTTGGGAAGTGCTCCATAATTCACCAGTTTGTAGCATCTGTTCCTTTTTATGCCAAGTCTCTCTCTAACCATTCATTTTAAAGAAGCAAGAACAACAACAAAAGCACAAACACACACGTGCACACACACCCACCCTCCAAAACAGCAGGGATGAAAAAAAAAAAAAGGAGGAAAAAAAAGCCCACCAAGAAACCCAAAAAACCCCATCCAACAACAAAAACAAGAAAAATCCAACCCAAAACAAAACAAAAAATCAACCAACTCTGCACATAGCAGAATTATGGAAAACATTCATTTTTGATATAATGGACAACTAGCACAGTCTGGTCAAGTCAATTTGCAGTCTGGTCAAGAGGCTTGAACAGGTGCAAAGGGTTTTTCTGTGGCAGTTGTGTACATCCCATCTCATAATTAGGAGAAATAAACCAACATGTGAGTGCTCAGTGATGAGTGAATAGAGACACAGCATCCTTTGGGTGAAAAACAGGAAACATGGGAATAAACATTCTTGATTTTCAGGTGATTGCACTCCTACCATCTTTTGAGGGGAAATCTGTGCACATAGGCAAGAAAAAAAAATGCAGATGAGTATGTTCACTCAACTTTCCCCCTTCACCCTGGCAACTTGTGCAGCAAAGCCAGAAGTCCAGCCCTGAGGCACACACCTGATATTCCAAACCACCAAGTCACAGCAGAGCAGAAGTCACTCCTGCTCAGTGATCTAACTTGTGAAGGAGATATCTTTCAGAGAACATTTCCTTTTCATTCCTTGTTTGTTGCTTATGGCAAAGCAAAGAAAAGCCAGATCACGGGCTAGGAAAGAGACAACCACGATACCAGAATTAAGAGCACACCAAGTTCCCTCTTTGTAAGAACAATCTTTTCAGCTTCTAGATGCAGCAGCTCAGAAAAACTATAACACAACACAAATGTAAAGGAAATACAGACAGATCAGCAGCAAGATAAAGGCACCTCATGAATTCTGAAAATGGAAACCAAAAGTCAAACAAATCCTGGAGAGATTGAGAACAGACACCAGAAGAGCATGATAATGTCCATAACTACTAAAGAGGCCCGAATTCACCCAGACAGCCTTACATCATAACTAGAACTTTATTCCACTTTGCTATCTATAACATTTAAATTAACCGATTCAACAAACTAAAAACAAAACAAAAATATCAAAGAACATTCTCAAGTTTACTTTGCCTATCACAGGCTAAATATACGAGTTCATTACAATTATGTGCATCACAGGTAACCTTTAAATGTCTCATACAGTAAGTAAGTTACAGGTCTAAAATGCATTACACTATTGTAGTAACTTGTTTCCAGTATTATTTTACAACATTCTGGTAACATTAGCAATATTACACAAATATTACGCTTTCTAAAGAGCTGAAATCTTCAGCAGACACTAAGAAGTAATGAACTAGATTACTAGCAGATATGGCTCAGGCAACAACTGGGGTTCTCTACATTATTTTTAAATAAGTTGCTGCTTTGTTTTTAGCAGAATTCCATGGCTGTTATAGTATGCAGTTATTCTATGCTTTTCTCTTTTCAAACATTTACTTGAATTTCATATTACTTCTAAAAGATCATCCTATTTTTAAGGCAGGATCACACTGACAGACACAATGAAAATTATTTCCTTGCGGGCATGATAAAGTCACCCAAAATAGACAAGAAAAAATAATTTGTTTCTGGCAAAGAAATGAAAGTTATTTAATTATATTTTTGATCTTCCATTTGATTCTACTCATGAGAAACCCTACAGCTTTACATATTTAAAAAATAAAGTTTCTTTGCCAGAAGAAAAGGAAAAAAAAAGACCAGCAGGAAATAGAATGAGTGCATCTGTAGAAGAGGAAGCAGGGATGGAAGTATACAATCATGGTTGCCCAAGGGTGAAGTTAAAGAAAAATAAACAAAAGTCAATGTGAGATGATACAGTCTAATGGAAGTAGTTCCTAACATTATCTAATTTCAAACTTTTCACAAACTTAACCAACCACTAAACCAACCACTTAACCAATCACTTTTCACAAACTTAACCAATCATTAAAAAGTGTTGGGCTGCAGTTTCCCAGTCTCAGACATGCCAGTGAATAAGCTGTTATAAAATTTGCTACCAGGGGCATCTCCCCACATATAACCCATTTCATGAGAGGCTGAAATGTGTCCCAATACAGAGCAGAGACCTGTCCACTCTGGTCCCTGTGAAACATTGCATAGCTGCCAAACAAGAGAAAACAGATTTCTGCCCAGTCAGGACTCAGACTCCTGCACTGACACAATGTAGATGAGCTACTGAGCGCTCACCCTCCAACAGGAAGGCCAAAGGATTTGTTAGCCTAAGGCTGGTATCCTCAAATAATCTTGTTTTTATACATCATCCACACTTTTGATTAAGAATCATAGTGTACTATCCTCCAACAAAAGCCTAATTCTCCTTCCAGTCACTAAGGCATTCCCTCAAGATCTGGAACAGAGCAGTTGACATACCAGTTTCATAACAGAGTCATTTTTAGGGCCAGAAGAAGCCAGAAGCACTCTAACCTGACCTCCTGTAGGGCATGTGCCATGCAGTGCTCCCCACTGCTACTTTAGAAAGCCCCCTCTAAGAGTGAAAGCAGGGATGGACCTGTACATGGGGTGGGGGGCTTTAACTGATCAAAGGATAACACTGGAGCCTGCAAATGCCTTTACACGTGGTAACCACTGCCACACTAGGGAGCCTAATAGATCTACCTGTATAAGTTCCCAAAACAAAGCAGAAGACAAGCCCTAAAGAAAAATCTTTTAAAAAGCAGCCAAATCCCAAGATTTGGGTACATGCCCACTGCAACTAATGAAAACACTGCATGAATAAGCACTGCAAGGTCTGTATCACTAATAGCTGTATCACAGGACTTTTGAGATACCACCCACACATTCAGTGTGTGGCAAAGACCACACTGTGAGCTGGTGTCATGCTGTACAACTCCACCGGGTTGCATATCAGTAAAGATGAATGAAATGGGAGAGCAGTTAACATTATTTAGTTATTGGCCTCATCTGCTGAATCACATGCTGAAGAAAAACAGAAGTCTTTGGAGGTTAAAGGCAAGAAAGCGCAGATAAATTCTGTTTTGGGAAGGTAAAAACCTGCAATCTAAAATGCAGCGATATCACATCTCTCAGTAAGAGATACACAAATAGTTTTAACTCTTTAGCTTGGGAGATGTGATCAAAACAAAATGCCACCAACAATTCATGCTGGAGGATGGGTAAGAACTTTAATCTTAAAAAAAATGTGGTCTAGAAAAGCAAAGTAGAGTAACAGCACTCTAGGTAGGGATAGTGAAGCCTCGCTCTTTTCACAATGACATCTGCCAGAAGAGAAGCTGCAGATGAACCAAAATATGAACAAAGGCGATAAACATTTAGGCTTTAGGACTCAAATATGTTTAACCACCAGCACCACAGCTGAAATTGCCTGCCAGTTTCATGCTGACCAAAATCAAAAGATTGCTCTTGACTTTCAGGGAAAAAAGTAATGCAGCAGTGAAAAGCATTCAGTGAACAGCCATCCAATCCTACCCCTACCAGTATTTTTAACTTCTTCCTTCTTTATCCACAAACTCACAGTGTTTTCCCCCCTTTTATCAAGTACTGAGCTATTAGTCTCATTCCATTCCAAGCAACAATAATATTAAAATAAAGAAAACACTAAGGAAAACATCACATTGCTCGTGTTCATCTGAAATCTCATCCAGTTCCTTCATCTGTGACTAAATCGGGCTGCTTTGCATGGTATGCTTCAATGGGAAAAGAGAACTATACTATTTTTATGTTATTGATGTTTAAGCATAATGGCACTGGTTAGTTAAAAAACCAAACCAAACAAACAAAATGCCAAAGCCATCCATGCTAACATCCCAAATGTACTTAAGAGAGAAAACCAAAATGTTGATGATTATACTGTAAAATGCCCAAGCCCTGTTGCCAGGGCACTCTGTTCTGTTCTCTGTGCTCTCAAATCTTCACTGAGCTGTTAAGGATGCTCAGTTAAGCAGATAGCAGGCTACAACCATGCAGGCGAACCACTTGCACACTGAATTCTCTGCAGAGGGCAAATACTACAGCTGAACTGCGAAAAACACAAAGTTAAGATCACTTAAGGCAAAGCAACTAACGAGATTTCTCAGCATTATTCAGGAAGGTATAGTCAGGTTCATGTTGGCTAACTGGACTCTTACTAACCATGCTCAGCTGTGGAAAACACTGTCATGAAACAAGGCAAGAGTATTTCCAAGCAGGCTGGAAGCACTGCTGGCCTTCTGCATGTTGTGAGCAAACAGGTATCCTTCAGATACACTCACCCTACTAGCCATCAGCTGTGGTTTTGTGAGGATGCCACAACTCCCTGATGAGCTCTCTAGCTCTGGAAAGGTACTTTGCCAGTTCGAATAGGCTTTATTATGTCACGATAACAACAGCAGTCTTTATCATGTTTATTAACAGTGAATTATGACGGTAATGAGCAGATGATTTGTTTCTAGAGGGGTCAATGGCTAAAGGTATGGTTTCTCAAGCCTGAGGCTGTCCCAGAAACACTTGCACTGAACATTGTGTCCCCTGAAATTATAGGTGCTGTTCAGATTTCAGTGTGGTTGTCCTTTCTTAATCTCTTCTCAACAACCACCTTCAATAAGGCTACTTAAATAAACAAATATAAAAGTTTATTGCTTAGCAACACTGATTTATAAACTCTCCTGCAGTGACTTGCACTGTCAACTAAGATGCAATTTCAAGGTGCATTTGCACTGTATTGCTGAGCAAAGGTATCCCAGATTGTGCACTATTTTTGTGTCCACAGGCTTTTAACCTCACTACCATTTACTGAGAATCGCTCTCTAGTGGCTTGAAGACTGTAGGTTAGTGCTCCTTGCAGTGAAGTGCTTGCCTTATTCTCACAGAAGATGGAATAGTTTTGAAAGAATCAAGAGAGAAACAACATACATTGCTAATGAAATTCTGATGTGATTTACTGGGCTGGGTAATTCCTAAGTTTTATAATATGCTTAGAAGCCAGTGGGCAATTCAGTGGAATACCACTAACATTAATATAGAATATTAGTCCTACCAATACCTGTTTCAACTAGAAACAGCCTTAAAACACTGTCCATCTGAGGTGCAGATGGGGAAGAATTGTTTAGCATGATTACCTGTTTAAGTAAGTACACACATGGTGAACCATAACACCTGTAACTGTAAGCTGACAGATCATCATTCCTCATTCAGTGACAACGCTCTAGGAGTACACCACTGAAGCTCATTTCACCTATTAACCCTGATGCAAACAGATTCCACAAAAACAGGCAGGCAATGGCCATTAAGGGAGAATTTGCAGAATTACACCCATGTTATTCCACCTACCTCCACTCATCTGTCTGCAAACGGTGGCAAGATCACAGATATTTCAGAAAACCTTAACGTACCAAAGAAAAGGACACAGACAAAAAGTTAAAGGCTCTGACCAGAGTAAAGAGGCATCTTGGCCCAGTTCCAAAGAACCCCTTAGACCCAAAACGCTTCTCAAAACATTACAAACGTATTTCTAGGCAGAAATTAAAATAATCAATGGCAACTACCCCAATGTCTTTAGAGGTTGCAGGCTAGAAGGCATTTGTGCTTCTGAAACCCAGTTAACTTCTTCAGCCACAAGGACCCAGGCAGGAGAGACACAAAGCACAGCAGGCAGGACTACAAAAGCCATTTATTTTCCAGCTGCACTGAGCTCTCCTAAAAGGGGAAGCGCCTCTGTGCTTCCTCTCAAGTTCACTTGCCCTCGGAGAAACACTCGCGATCTTATCGTGGCTGACCTTACATCAAATTTCCTCAAATTATATTTTCATCAAATATATTCAAAAGCCCACATCTGGTGACGTATTGGAAGATAAACAAGAAGACAATTAACTTTGGATTGCCTGATCTAGAAGACAAAAGCATCAATCTACCCTTGTTTTTAAATCTACAGTTATTCTGTAAATTTTAACTGTAGAAAACTGCATGTCATAGAAGAAACCAGCACCTGAACTACAGGGCTGATAAGCTTCCCTTTAGAGCTAGGAAAAAATCCCCTAAAAGATCTAACAATGCACTTTTGTGAGATACAGTTTACATTCACTCACAAAGAAACAGAATCAGGGATGCCAGAACATTCCTTACCTTCCCTAATCATCTTAATTAGCATTTATAATTTGGTCTTGATACATACTCCATCACACAGCAAGAAATCATGTACAGCAGTACATTAAATGAAGCTTAAAGAAGCAAAAATGCAGTGTCAATGAAATAAAGAGATAACCAACTTCAACACAACAGTCTAAACTGTTGTCAGACCCTGTACCTCTGGGATGCCACACGTGTTTTTATCACAAAATCTCACAGCTTCAGCTGACTTTCTTTGTATTTTTCTGGTGCTGATTTGCTCAATTGAACTTCTTATGATCATCACAAGTATTTTGCTTTCACTTTTATGATATTCTCTTCTTTCAAAATGACACAGGAATCAAGTACTTCTTGGTTTAAACTAAAATTCAAGTATTTTGGTTTATTAAATGCAAATAATAAATTTAAGTGATAAACTCTACTCCAATTCTGCTGTGGAGGTGAAAGACCTACATTAATGTAGAAACCAGAAAGTCTGACCAAAAACAATACTGCAGATGTTAGCACAGATAAAAACACAACCTCAAACAGCTGACTAGGAGGACTCTGAAGTGTGATCCTGATTTATCAGGTAAGAACAGAAGTGTTGTAATGATTTTTGTATGCCAGAAAACCCCATTTGTTTAGTTAGTTTCCATTTAAGATTCTGTTTACTGTATCCTGTAGGCATATGTGATATTTAAAGGATTTTATATCTCTCAAAACCAAAAAGGATATAGGCCTTGCACAGTGCAAACTAGAGCACATTATGAAGAAAATCTTGATAAATCAGGCATGTCAACACACCCAGACAGTATCAGACGAGAGAGGAAGCAGCCAAATACCCTCCCTCTTTATCACACACATTGAAATTAGAGATGATTATTGTGGGCATTTTACTGATGTGTGGCACTGGCTCAGGACACAGGAAACAGGAAAGAGTCAGGACCATTACGGACTTTACAGAGTAAAACCAAGACCTTCCTGTCAGCAGACTGGAAGCCATGGGGATGGTGTTACATGTTATCCATGAGAAAACATCACCAAGAGAATGAAGGCATCTGCTGTTGGGAGCTTTAAATGCTACTCAGAGATAACTCAATGCAAACATGCTTGAGGCTGCTCTCTAAGTACTGATGGGGCATCACAACAGTGATTGCAAGATTTTGTAGACATGCCTGAGCCAGCTGCACACTCAGCAGAGCCTACAAAACCCACACAGGAAGAAACAGGATATATTAAACTACCTTATAAAATGAACTGCCATAGTTATACTAGAAGCGGAAAGAGGCACAAATACCTCAAATGCAAGCAACAAAAGCACGGTAATTTAAGCTGGTCTTTTAACCAAGACAAAAAAACTTCCATCTCCTTTTCAAAAACAAAGAAACAGCAGCATTAATGACATCCAATTTCCTCCAAATTCCTTGTCTTGTCTGAACTGCTTTTCATATCAAAAAGGATGGCAAGTCTCACAAGCTCTTTTCAGTGCTGGGGCACTTAATAACTGTCTTCAACTCTGGACCTTATCCTGCAGCTGTCACCTGACTGATTACAAGGTGTTTACAAGGCCTCTTCTCCCTACCAGCCACCAACTTTCTAGACACTTATGAAAAGCTAGTACATTAGGCTTTTCTTTCTCTCTTGTCAATTAAACTTAAATCAAACTAACTGGTGAAGAAACAAATAAATATTTTTCAAGAAAATACAGAGATACAGGCAAAGAGCATCATGAAATAAACGTCGTCTTATATCTAGCATTGCATGGTCACATGAGGTGTTGGCAGGCTCTGCTGAAGTAAGGGTGTCTGTCCCATCTGAAAGCCCCCACCTGGCAACAATTAATGAAAAGAAGAGTTTGGAAGTGATTGACTACAGAGGTTTCCTCCTCACAACTGATGAAAACCAGAACAAAGGTATCCTGGACTCAGTGAAGTTATTAGGACTTCTGCCACTGATGTTGCAGAAAGCCAAGTTTTCAGTCTGGCAGAACCTCAGCAGAGCTCAGTTTCACCTCTGTGTTGGCAGCCCCACTTGCCAGCTCCCCCAGTAAGAATGCAACTTCCAAGTACCAGGAGAACGTGGAGCATCACCAGCATGGCACCTAGAGAAGCTTTGGGATGTGGAGGAGAGCGACTGCATGGTACTGCCCTGGGCATCCAACCAGCTGCCTTTTAGCCATGCAAAGGCACAGTTCTCTTACATGTTCTTACTACATCTTATGGAAAACCAGAAGTATCAAATACAACTAATGTGTTGAAAAAAAGGGTGGGGGAGGAGGGACAGAAAAAAAAACAATTACAAAAGCAAGCAAGGCTATCTTCATGTATTACCACCCTGACTTTTTATCATTTCCGATTCTAAAATGAGTCAGAGAGGTCAAGGAAATCTGAGGACACCAGATAAAGTCAGACCTGCCACACCACAACTCCTTTGGTCACCTCCTCTGAAATAGGAAGGCCAGTGGCATAGTGATAATTGGTGACATTACCAGCATACAGAGAGCACTCCCTCAGCCAGGGCCTAACAGTTGCTCACTTGACACATGCTGGCACCGTGTTTCCCAAAGAGAGATGAGAACACTCAACTGCTAGCAAGCAGACCCAGCATCCCCTCTCTTGTTTATTTGACTTACCAGACAGGAAAATCCTGCATGCAGCTTACAGAGCCAAGTTCCTCCAAATCTCTTCTGCTGAGCCCAACATAAACTGCAACGCAACAAGGCAGGGGAAGCACAGAGTTACACCTACAAAAACAAAGTGGAAGGGACTTGTCTCCCTTGTGTTCTAATTCTAGCCCTGAAGAAACAACAGCAGTGCAATCCAAGTTACTCCTGCAAGCTCACCTGACCTCGGAACTTCAGGATAAATGCTGCTGAATTAAGCATGGGCTACTCATAACAGCATGGGAAGGAAGGGTGCACTCTTCTGCCACAAACACAGAAGCATTTCCACAGCCACAGCTGCTGCACATCATAATTGACACAAGCACAGGCCAGCTTCACACCTTCACATGACATACAGCATGTAAAGGCTGCTCTCCCCTTAACCAAATGGCATCATGCACATATATCTGATGTGGTAAGAACGCTATCAGGCTATAAGCCATCATTTCTCCTTCTGAGTCAGTAATATATGAGAAATAGGACTACATAGTACAGAAATTATATTCACTGTTTAGATTCAGCTACTTCTGTACAGCATTGCTTTACCTTCTATCAACTTCCTCTGCAACGCCATGAATAAAGAAATTCTTAGGGACATCTACTGACACAGGCACAAGCAGATCTGGTTGATCACTCCTTGTTGCTTTATGGAAAGATGTCACCAAATGCTGACTTCAAAGCATGGACATTTCCAACTCTGACTGCAGTCACCCCAGGCCTCCTAGCAAGCTAAGTTCAATCTCAGCATCTGGGAACAGGATCAGCCAGCAGAAGATGAATGTGTTTAGGAAGCTGCTTGACCAAACATTTTCTTCCCCACCCCGAGTAGGGGATGACAAAATTATATGACAAAAATATTACCATGCTATAATGGAAGACGTAAGAGAACTGTAACCATCTGTGTAGCATCACTGCCCATGTTCAGAGCCAGAGAAACAGACATGGAGGTATTTGTGCACCATGGTCCTAAGCTGCACCAGGGGAAGCTCAGGCTAGACATTAGAAAAAGTGAAGAGTGTCACAGAAAGAGTGATTGGGCATTGGAATGGGCTGCCCAGGGAGGTGGTGGAGTCACCGTCCCCGGAGGTGTTTAAAAAAAGACTGGACGTGGCACAGGTCTAGTTGATAAGGTGGTGTCAGGTCATAGGCTGGACTTGATGACCTCCAAGGTCTTTTCCAACCTAGCTCATTCTGTGATTCTGATGGTGTCATTTGTTGGCTATAATGTAAATATTGCTTCCTCCCAAGAGGATGCACTATTTTGACAGAGCAGTTGTCTGCTAGGTCCAGAAGCACAGTAACAGAGTACACTGAAGGTTTTACCTGTGAGTGTCAAAAACCATGCTCCCTGATATGAAAAATCATATATTCTTTGTGCTTCTCATGAAGCAGCAAATATATACGCACAAGCAGATGCCTCCTGACATATGCCTGACATAAGCAGCAACAAAAAAAGTCCACCTCAAGTGAATCAAACACTTCCATGTACTCATGCCGTGCATATGGGCACTACCAAAAGTACTATTTGCACACAGTCCCACTTCCCTGTTAATATCCAAAGACTTATTAATGCATCAACCTTATTCCAATTATCCTGACCATGCTGCTGCTAAAGCAAGCTATGCTTTATCACAAATGTCCTTGGCCACAGGATTAGGTCCAGAGAGACAGGGTAGGAAGAAGAAGAGTTTCATTTCACCACCTCTTCTCTAAAGCAAGTAATAACTTAAAAGTTTACTCTTTGACTGAATACCTGGCATGTTGATAGTCTTGGCAAATGACAGCTAAATTAAACATATATGAATAGTGTCACATAACAAGTCTAACAGCTTATTTTTAAACTTGGAAGAGTTTGAACAATTGAAAATATCTGGGTTGGGCTTACAAATTCCACACACCCTTTTCGGGCACTCAGTCTGCATAGCTGGTAGAAGTAGGTGGCACTGAAAAGACAAAGAGAAATCTGAAGATTCAGAAGAAATTTGCAGAAAGAAAAAAAAAAACAAAGAAAAAAAGGAAAAGCTTCCTACACTCAGGATACCAATGAGAAAATAGAATGTAGCATAATATTGCTTTTCATTTCTGCTGCAGAGCAGGATGGAACAGGCTTAGGATGGAAAAAAACCTCTATGTATAATATTAATACTGAAGAATCAGTGCTAGCATGTATAGAAAAAACACATCATAACAATTAAATAGCCTAACTCTAACTTCACTTAGCAGTTTCTCCCTTGAATCAGCAAACTTCAATCACCCACAAAGAACTGCTGTCAAGTAGACAAGCAATGTGTTTTTGCATTTTCATTATGTGTATATACAAAAGGAAATTTCTGAAACATCTTCACTGTTGAAAAAAGAAGTAATGTTAAAGGAAATCTTATTTTGACTTCATTGGTATTAACAAGTAACTTTTACAGGTAATTATCTTTATCACTTTGTGGTCTCTTCTTCAGCTAGTCTGAAGAAAAGCCACAGACATACAAAGCCCAAACACAGCTACATATCTCCAAGTATTTTCCTAGATAGTCTCTTGATATAAACTGGGGAAGGGGGGAGGGAGATGAGGCAACGGAAAGACTCTTTAAAGGACAGGTATACAGGTTTGCAGCACATCTAACAAGAAAGGTGGATGTTCCTCGCAGTGCCTGACTGGCAGCAGCCAGCTAGGTTCATCCAGTCCTGCAGAGGGGCTCAGTCATGTCCTGCTGTGGAGCCAGCTGGAAAGGCTGTGTCACTCCTCACTGGGGCTGCCCCACCACCCTGACAGTGATGCACAATACTGTTAAAAATCAACAACACTGGCAAAAGTGACGATGCAGAGAAGAAATGTAACTTCCCATTTGACTTCTCCAGTTCAGAAACACTGCCTGGGAATCCGCAGCTGAGGCACAAGCAGAGGCTGCAGGACAATAAGGTTCCATTCATTCCTCTGCTGCAGGCAGATCTCTCCACAACCCAGACAGATCCCTCCACCTCTTCAAGCTCATCCAGTTTGTCCTTCTTTGGAAACATGTGTACTACAGCAAAGTGCTCAGACACTGTGGAAGAGGAGAAGTGTTTTGACAACATGCCCAGTGACCTGGGCTGTCCAAGACGCAAAAGTGACTTAAGCACCAGGCTGAGTGCAAGAAGCCTTGTGTGAGAAAATACAGCCTCCGGCTATAGAAGAACACCAACCAACAAGGTGTGGAAGCCAACACCAGCAGATCTCACTGAACTCCAGGTTCAAGCCAGACCTAAAAAGGCTGTGCAGAAAAACAATGCAAAACTCTCAGGCCAGTACATCTCTCCCCACCCTGAGCCACCAGGTCACCTCCGCTCCATGTCAAACATGGGACGGGCCTTATGCAACTATACAAGACAACTATGAAGGCCAATGAGAAGCTTCACCTGCAGCACAGAGATGGCAGAATTCCTTGTCGTAAGGCCAGCAACACGGGATCATGTGCTGCCTCAGGTTTTGGCAAGAGGGCTTCAGTCTTACCTTTGTCCTGCAGCTTTGGCTGGCAGTACACCAGGAGAAACTTCAATCAAATTCTGAAAGTCTATCATTCAAACAAGCTAGATCTCTCCTTTAATTAAAATGAACTCACAAAAATTTCATGAATATAAAGATAAAATAAATCACACAAGCATCCATTAAAATCAAATATTCAAAGAAGTAAACAGCAGTTTCTGAAATCCAGCTCAGGGAATGCTCCTTCCGTGTCAAATGCTGAAGCAAAGTAACAGCAGCGTCCTCTTACAAACTCTTATCACAGCACAGGGATGCAGCAACACATATGGATGGTGGCAGACAAGCTGTGTGTACTGTCTGAAACACAAAACCCCATCTCTGCATTTTTACTTCAGGTTTTCAATCGCCTTGTTACTCAATACACGCCAGTAAGCCAAGAATTACAATCATTAAAACATTAACTTCTCACACAGACTACACTAGCAGCAGTGGTCTTAAAAACAAAAAGCCAAATTAACCAAATTCTAACAGTCCTAGTAAACATAGAATTTTCAAAAACATAACGGTTTCGAAAAAAAGCCAAAAAAGCAACTCATGTCATAGAGATACCTGTCACTGTTAGTAAGGCATCTGCACTGTTGCTGACTTTCTTCTGCTCACACCTTCACACCCATTTTTTTTGAGTCCCAAGAGAGCTACAGTGGTGCAAACACAACTTTGAGTTCAAGAGTTTCCTGATCATTCGCTGTGGCCACCTGTTGGTAAAACGGGTGTGTAAAATGTCATCAAGGAATATGTATCTATTTAAATTACTCACTTCTAGAATCTCAGAATGGCTTAGGGTTGGAAGGGACCTTAAAGATTGTCTTCTTTTCTTCTGCCATGACTACAGGGAGAGGACAAGAGGAAATGGCCTTAAAATGAGACAGGAGAGATTAAAATTAAATATTCACTGTTAGGGGGGTCAGGCATTGGAATAGGTTGCCCAGGGAGGTGGTGGAGTCACCTTTCCTGCAGGTGTTCAACAGGTGTCTGGATCTGGTACTGGGTGATGTGGTTTAGGGGTGACAGTGACAGGGCTCGGTGGACAGTTGGATTGGCTGAGCTTGACATTCTCTTCCAAACCTGATGATTCTACGATTCTTCCAACCCTCCTGCTATGGGCAGGGACACCTTCCACTAAATCAGGTTGCACAGAGCTCCATCCAGCCTTGCCTTGATCCTTTCAGGGATGGGACATCCACAGCTTCTTTGGGCAACCTGTTTCAGTGCCTCACCACCCTCAGAGCTAAGAATTTTTCCTAATATCCAATCTAAACCTACTCTCTTTCCGTTCAAAGCCATTCTTCCTTGTACTATGGCTACATGCCCTTGTAAAAATTCCCTCTCCAGAGCTCTTGTAAATCCTCTTTAGGCACTGAGGGTGCTGTAAGGTCTCCCTGGAGCCATCTCTTCCCTAGGCTGAACAACCCAAGCTGTCTCTGCCAGGTCTCCACAGGGGAGGAGGCACTCCAGCCCTCTTTAATGCTCAGTTTATAGCATCGCTTCTGTTTTCAGATCTTTAAAACCTGTTACGTTTCTCTTGGGAGGGAGGAAAAGGAGAGCGGGAGGGGGAAAAAAAAGGTCCTTTTTCATATGGATACCAAACATCTGTTTGGCGATGCCGGTATTTTTAGGGAATGAGCAGGGCCGGGTGTTTCCGCGCAGCGCTCATTGAGCGCACCCAGGGCGGCAGAGGGGCCCAGGCGCCGCCCGGGGGAGCGCTGCTGCCCGCGGCTGCCGGAGCCTTCCTCGCTGCTCCTCTGCCTCTGCTGCCCGCGGCTGCCGGAGCCTTCCTCGCTGCTCCGCTGCCTCTGCTGCCCGCGGCTGCCGGAGCCTTCCTCGCTGCTCCGCTGCCTCCTCCCTGCCCTCAGCCTGAGCCCAGCCCGAGATGCAGCAGCCTGGCAGCTGCTGCCCGCGCCCCGCGCTATTCCGGCGTGTCAGAGGGGACGCTCCGACTACTTTTTTAAATGGTGCTTTTAAACACTATTTTTAGCGCTTGCCTTCTTATTGTTCACGATGGAAAACAAATACAGGAGCCAAAAGAGAAATCCCCTTGCCTCTGGCAAAACTGCGCTAATTACGCCATCGTTAGAGAACGAACTTAATCGAATCACAAAAGGCATCTGGGCTGACTCTGTGGGCCGAGGGGAACAACTGTCTGGCTGATTTTGTAACAATCCCTAGAGACATAAAACTGATAAATGTTTAATTCCCTTGGTGTGTGAATCAGCATTGTCCATTACATTAACGGGATAACCCGTCCTTAACCAGTGAAATAACCTGCTCTCGAGACATCTTTAACATACATATCCTATTACCAAAGTTTATTTCTGAGCACAACATCTGTGTGGCAAACTATCAGTGAAATTGAGAGCTTTTATATTTTTCTATTAAAAAAAATATTTAAAGAAAATTTATGAAGGAAAACAATGCACAAGGCATGGAGATTTTAAGTGTTTCCACTTACCATTACACCAACAGAACTAAAATTGTCTACAATTAAAGAACGTAAGCAAATATGTATTACGAGTATTTATAGCATTCTATTTTAACTTAGAAAATGGGAAACAAGTAGATGATTTCTCATGATCATTTCCTGATTATACAGTAAATCCAGGACACAACAGCAGCAATGTTACCCTTTAAAATCTACTAGCCTGGGACAGAATAATAGCACATGAATCGCATCTTCATGGTGGAAGGCATCAGGAGAAAAGGAAAGAATATGAAAGCCATATCTGTACAAACTGGAAAAAAAAGAAAAAAATTAACTTGCAGAAACAAAGAAAATAAAAATTAAAGAAAGAAACAAACAAAAGGAGAAGGAAGATACAGACACGTGGCCTGCCAGATCGATCGTATCTTGGCAACTGCTGGTAAGAAGGTATGCTTAAAAATTAGAGTACTACAAAGCTAAAACACTGATAAAAGATGAAAAAGCCTAAATCCAGCAGGGAAACAAGGAAGAGGATATACACCCCTTCCTCTGCAGAAGTTTGTTATCTTCTCACTCACTATTTGTTATCTATCTCACTATCCATTGCCAGTGAACCACTCACTCTCATCACACTTTACTTCTATCAATTACCTGTGTCCTAATAAGAAGTAACATTTAACATTTTCAGCAAAATTCATAACCATTAAGAACAGGTAGGCAAGTTGTTTAGCAATTGAGAAGAGCAAGGAGCAAATACATCCTCCCTCCAAAAAGCAAGAGCAGGGCTGCTGGAAGAATTCGATGTATGAACTACTAGCTTTTGCTGCTTTGTGCATGCAGAGGGATTAAGAGTTGAGGTTTTCTGAACCTAACTTACAGATATTGTCATTAGTTAATACTGAGAAATCTGTCATTGTGCAACTCAGCACTCAGTTTAAAACAACTCACTAATGTTTTTAATTATTTTTTAAGAATGGCAGTGGCACTCTACCCAGACTCATCCAAAGGTTGTCTAAAGGGCTGAAAAGGGTCTGCAGAGAAATCTAGCACTGCCAGAAACCCAGTGTATCTTTTTTTTTTAATAATCTGTTGAAAGCTAATCTTCAGTATCACAAGTAAGCCATTGTCTGAAAAAAAAAAAAAAAGACCACTCTCTCTACTCTTGTTGCATATACAATAAATATTCTACAGTACCCCATTTTGGAACAAGAAAGAAAAGTGGAAGCAGTTTTTTTATAGTCACTATAGCGGGATTATGCACCATGTTCCAGAAAATGATAAATTGATGAATTAAAACCAGATGCCTTAGGCATATTCAACTTCCTGACAGAAAAATGCTTACTATTGCATCAATCATACTTATTCTACAGTTTCATGCAGAGATCCCGAAGCAGTGGCTGTACATTTGTGCTCACATCAATTTACTCATCTCTGTTTAATTCTTGACTAGATACTGTGAACTCCTTTTCTGTTCTGTTCTAGATAAGCAGAACATCCTGGCAGTGCCAGTGGTTGACTACGACAGCTGGTGAGGGGTCAGTGGCTCTGACCCAGGAAGAGGTGACCGGTCTGGGGAGATGGTCCCAAAAGGAATGGCCTTCCCAAGGCCCAGTGTCTTCCCTCAGCTGCTGGCCAGGAGGGCCCTTGCAGAGGCTGTCAGCTCTTTAGGGATTGTCAGCTCGTAATTCCAGCTCAGCTCTGCAGGGCAGCCTCCAGGCCAGACCAGACTAGAGAGAGATATGAGAGGCTCGTGTGGCTGGTTCCGCACGAAGTAGCTTTATTGCTGGTCCATACTCCAGCGAAGGGGAAGCTAAGGACGAGCACTCTCCCCTCGCAGGGGCAGAGGGCTAGCTTTTATAGGGATACAGGGGGTGGGTGTCAGAGGGTAAAGGCCAATGGGTTACAAAGGATCTGCATGGGGTCTCCCAGAGGATTCTGGGTCGATCTTCTTCTCGACGTAACTGCAGAGTAGCTGCCTTCCCAGGAGGAGTCCTGCTGGGAGATTTAGCAATCTCCTTATCTCAGCAGACATCCCTCCAGGGCAGTGGCTGGGCATACCCTACAGTTGACCTGAAGTCAGTCAGTATCATATTCCATCATTTATCATAATCTATCTGATGCCAGCTACTGTGACAAAAAACTAAGAGAATACTCAAGTTTGAATATGAGCTTCAAAGAAGAGGCAAAAAAGCATCCACATTAGTACTTTCTGTGCTCAGGGATATCCTAAAACAAACTGCTCTTTCCCATTCTACTGTTAGATCTTGCATTTAAGAAAACTTAGACATTGCACTAGCAGAGGAGCTGAAAGATTGTCTAATAGAAGGGAAGAGATCTGACATCTGTCCAGGACGAGACAATGTTCTTGAAAGAACCTTGTTGGCATGTTGCAGTATTCATTAAAAAAAAAAAAAGGCAGCAACAGCTTTTTCATAGTAACAGCTATTGGACTGCAAATTCACAAAGAAAACACATAGCAAGTGAAGCACATGCAAGCCCCCAAGGACACCATATGCTAAAAGTAGGACTCCCAGATCATCATGAATGAGCTATTGCTGAGAGCCAAAAAGGAATCCCACTGAAGTATGTTAATATACATGATATCATTTTAGATTTACTACAGAATAGACACTGATATTCTGCTGCGGGCAAAGTAACCTTTCTCCTATTAGTCTGATTTAATCCCCGGAAATGAGCTCTACATTCCATCCCATTACCAGTTTGGTCTCAAGACTAAATAGAAAAAACTGCCACTTTAGAAATGCTCCCAAAGTTTGTGTTTCTATATAAAGTTTATAGTCCTCAACTGTCATAATCTCAAAGATAATCTGTACTTCTATATTTCATTATGAAAATTTGGCATTAAGGACAGACAACTCAATATCATACATTACTAAACACACAAAATACGTACTTGGTTTTTTTGAAGTGAAAACAACTCATATCTGAAAAAGTTAAGGAAGTGGTATTTGTCTCGTAAAAAGATTCAACATCAAAAAATAAAATCCCTAGCTTTTCATAGCAGTGTCACCAAGAGACACTGGACAAAAATTTCCTCTGTGTTTTGTGGTAGTGTCCCATCTCTAGTGCTAACTATCCATCTGCTTTCACTTCTCATCAAATCAAGACTGTCAAGTGACACCACCTGTAAAGTCTCTGCTTTTAACTATTCTTTCCAGTCAAATCAAAATTCCACATACTTCAAGGATCTAAGATGTACGAGGCACACGCATTGTTACAAGCAGCAGCCTGCTTTTGAACCCCTCTCTCCATGCCTTCACCACTTTATTTCAACACAAACCTACAAGTCAGCATCTGTACCCACCTATCTGCTACAGAAACTGGCACAAAAAAAAAGGTAGGAATCTGAAAGCTGAAAATCACAACTGAACTGTGAATGAGAAAGTAGAAAGACAGATTTCCTTCTCTTGTTACCTTGGGTGTATCACTACTTGTTTCTTCGAATATAAATCCAGACAGTTATGCCACCTTTCTTTTCTAAAACAACCTATATGAAGCTGTATATTTATGACACTCACTCTATAATAGTATTTCCATTTTCAGATTTAGTACACCAAGTGATCTACCTAGGGAGGGTTTTGTGTGAAATCACTCCAAACAGTAGCCTAATTAAAACTGTTAAGTGTCTCGCCTCCTTCATTTATCCTCCTAGGGCAATGAAGGAGAAACAATTTCCATAGAGGGACCAGAGCCCTGTTTTGCTTTTCTTCATCTTGGATTTATATTTGCAGCTGATCATCAAGTGAGTCTTGGTAGCTAAATTACAACAGCTCCTCTGTATGCAGTCAGCAAGGAAAATGCCCCTACTGCTATCTAACCCCCCTCCAGAAGAAGAAAAAGAAGGAAAAAAGAAAAAAGGAATTCTCTCTCAGAGCCAAACTTCAGCTTGAATCAATGCTTCTCTTTTGGTCAGGTTTCATGGGATCCCAATGCCACAGAAATGCACAGGATTTGCCTTGCTTGTGCCCTGTTTCTTTTAAACCTGCCCATACCCTCCCCTCTGAAGTGGGTTTATATGTGGGAACACCTGTGTTATCTTTGAAACGCTTTGGCCAAGAATAATCCAGCACACAGAATCAGACTCTTTTTACACCTGCCTGCCAAGCACAGACACACGTGTAACCTGCCCAAGTGGTCTGGAGCCAGCAGCAATGGGCTTTCCTATAAGGCAGCCGAGTCAAAGCAGTGACTTGGCAGGGTGCAGCCGGACAGACACTCAGCTCGGCACAAGCCGGACACAGGCTTGAGAGGCAGGTGTAGCCAGCAGGAGAAACACAGTGGAAAAGGCAGACTTGAAAGCATATGAAAGGCATTGACAGGAGTGGGGGAGGAGGAGAAAGGCTCCATCGAAGTTGATCTGTGTTAAAACACGCAGTGAAACACCGTGAGGGAGGGACTGTCTGCAGGGGCTCCCTTACAGACCAAACACTTACAACACCTTTTAACAAGCATTTCGTTATATCCTTCCTCCTCACCAAGGCTCTTTGTCCTATGCCACGAAAACCCGAACAGAACTCAAACTCACAGATAGCTCAATTTTTTTACTTCAGTCTTCAATTCCTCCAATCACGAGTTAAAAAACCACAAGGATTTTGTATGAATGTTTAAACCATATTTCCCAACAGCTGGATCTGTTGGAAAAATCCACTGTCAGTGTCAAAAAACATCAGCTTTGCTCATCTGTTACCAATGTCTACTGTGTGGTCAGGGTCCAGGGCGAGACTATAATTAAAGGAATATATAAACCAAAAGACATGCAGGAGCAACTGTTTCTCCTTTTTTTTTGTAGGAGGGGTGGACTGGACTGAATTTTGCTAGGTAGTGTTGTATTTTATTTTAGCCTTGCAGTTACAGAACTGTGTGCATCACCCATGCCCTACCCACAACCAGCAAGATGCAACACAGAAACAGGAAGGTGTTCTCTGTGCAGGACCTGACCTCACACAGTTGGGACAACTGCAGTTACATCTGCACTTGCAGAATTTACCTGTCACAGGGACATGAACTGACTGCACTTCTGAGTCTAGTAATTCTGACCTGCAAAGAAGTTTTATATAGATATGTTAGGCCATACACTAAGGGAAGATATTTCTCACTGCAAATCCAACACAAACGGTTTGCTGAAAAAAATAACAAAAGAAGATTGATATATATATATAAAGTTTGGATGTACAAATAAAGTTTTTCAAGGGGCTTCTCTAACTTGTACCTGAGGTATTTTAGCTTCTGCAGCAGTGAACTAGAACAAGGACATAGGAGGCATCAATCAAACCACACATTTGCAATGATTTCTGTGCTGCTTCTCTCCCAGAAGATGCTGCACCAAAGCAGCTTCCAGGTCTTTACAAAGAAATCCATGGAGATACTTTACTTCAATCAGCCACTTCCAAGAAAGAGTCTCTTTTAACCACAGTTTCAAAGGACATAAAATTTGACAGAATATGCATACTCCTGAGTAAACAGTTTAATCCCAAATGCTGTTTAAGGTCATGCCTACATGATCGTAAAAGGCCTGTTCTGCAGACTACTTAACTGACCTCACTGGCTCTTGTACACAATGCGAGCTCAGGGTTGGAGACCAAAGCCTCAGACACATTAGCCCTTCCAGGCTAGCTCCCACAATCCCCACAGATAGTCAGTTATCATAAATTATAAACATTTTCTCTGCATTAATCAACTTTTTAAAAATTACTATACAATTTATATTAAAATGCTGTATTAAAGGTTCACATCTCATAAAAAAACTACTACTTGTGGCTACTTGTCTCAAAAACCACCAATTTAGACTGAAATACTCCTGATTTACAATTACATAAATTAGCAAAGAATGAAGTTTATGGTTGGTTTCTTCCCTATACACGCTATGAACAGGACTCTACCACAAAATTACATGAGAGTGATCTGAAGCTTTGCAGATCATTCATGTTGTCATTCCCATACACTATCCACGATATCAGGAAGCACTAGAAAATGAGGCATACTGGTACAAACAATAAGTTGAGGAGAACTAGACCAAATAGGTCCCAAATATCTAAGTCCTGTTTATAAAGAGAACGTAATTGTTAGACAAGCTAGTGACTTTGCTAGTGACAAAGGCTCACAGTAAACTGCTGTAAAGGGGAGACACTCATTTCTTCAAAAAATGTGTTACATGGCTTAACAGATTTTTTAAAAATTAAAAAATAACCCAAACACCAAACCTGTAGCTGCTCTTTGCTTGCTGATCACAAAGAATTGCCTAACTCTCCTCTTTTTCCATCCCAGCTGCTTCACAACAGCAGTCTCAACCAACACATCAGCTATGCAGCAGAACATTTTTAAATCCCTACTAGAATGGGATGTATTGTCTGGAGGAGTTACACCAAACTGCTCTGTTTTTCCATTAATGCTAAATTACCATTGTGTACAAAGATGGAAAAGCAATTCCTTGCCAAAAGGCAACTAAAGAGTCACACTCCTTAATTGCCCTGAAAAAACCTACCAGAGAGTAACCTCTGTTTCTTCTCTTCCCAAAATAAACCCACCCCCATGCTTGTACTTGGAACTGGGTAACATTATATGGTCTTCACACATATGCACTATTCTACCAAGGCATTAAGATGTTAATTAAAACTTGATAATATAATGTCTGTATAGACATACACATGCAAATACAAGCAATATATCTGTCTTTTTCTGACAAGTTACATGAAATCAACATTCTTCCATATTTAGATAACAGCCACTCCACAATCCAAGACTGGCTATGCTTTTTTGGGGGGGTGGAGGAAGGCACTTCTATACTCACCCAAAAACCCACTGACTGTAACTTGTTCCCTGTCTTTCACATGGATGCTTAACACTTCAGAAAAAAAAAAAAAGGAGGAAAGATCTGGTCTATTTGCTGGGTTGTTGAGCAGAAAAGGAGTCTCAAATGAAAACAGTTGTTTGAATGTTTCTTTTTCATCCTTTTCCAAAATAAGAAAGTCAGAGCTGTAGACCTGTCTTGTGCATCCCTCTGTGAAACAAACAGCCAAGAAGTTTGTGTCTAGTGGGGTGCTTCTGCTTGTCTTTCCAACCCTTCCCAACACCTAACTGAAAACCTCACTGCCAGCCCCAAAGCCTTAACTTTTGACTGACCTTTAGTCAGACCTGGTACTGGAGTGGAATTACCAGAGGAGAATAGCTGAGTAGGATACAGCACCTTAGTACGTTAAATCACTGCTGCATGGGCGTCCGGACATGAGTCTGGAAGGGGGCCATCTGAGGATTTTTTTTGTTTGGTTTTTTTGGGTAGGGTTAGATCATAGTCACCGCCTCAAAACACCACAAACTCACTTTGTGCCCATAATAAGGCTGTCACTGGTAAGCAGAGTCAGCTAGAAGGCTTGTTTCCCTTCCATAATAGGGAAGGGGAAAAAGAAGCCCAATTGGGCTTTTCTCCCCCCCGATCAACAACAACAACCAAAAAAAAAACCAAAAAAAAAACCACAAAACCTGTTGGTGACATTAGGGCCATGGTGTGCATATACCATGTTTCTATCTGTCTGTATCATTTTTGTATCTGTTTATACTACAAAATTCAATTATCTTCACCAAATTGATAAGCTTAAAAAAACCCAACCCTAACATGCTCCTCAATATGGAGAAATGGTGACCTGCAAAGCACATATTTATATAACCACTAGCTTAAGATATAAAGAAATACATTGATTTTCAATATGACGTAAAGCCAGACTCCTCAGCACTTTTCTTACAGCTCTCTTACTTACCTTGTTTCCTCATGATCTTTTATTTGGATTTTCCTGCTTGGCTACCACTTAAACCCAATCATCTGGTAGCTCCTCATCACAATTTAGAGTGCCATCCAGTTGTAATCTCAACTACTTCTGACTACAGTCAATGGTTGATATCTATTTATATTAAAGGTGAAGATGGAATGAACCTTGGGATTACTAATGATGCCCTTATAATGTTATTTGGATTTTCCACAGATCTTTTGTGGCTTCCACTTAACTCTGTAACTAAATACTGCCAGCAATCTCCTTGCCCTTCCAATCATTTTCCAATTGCATGTCCTAATAAAAAATGCTGCACAATAATGATAATTTATCCATGCAGCCTGTACTTTCAATAAAAACAAGTTGCCAGTTGCTTCACAAATAAAAATCCTCATGCCTCCGTGACTTTCCTTTGAGTCACGGGTAAAGAGCAACTAGATGCTAGAAACTCTGAATAACCCACACACCCACGCTACATGCGCTCAAAGAAGATCATTTCCCAGCAGACATTTGTGGACTCGTTACTAACGATCCAGCTGCTAATTTAGCATCTGCTCTTGCTCTCAGGTTACCATCAGGTCCCTCCCTACCCTACAACCCTGCTCTGAATGGGTCATACTCACGCACAGCTTTGCTTCTTTAAAATACACGGGTATATTTAGCAACAGTAAGCGACTTTACATGATAAGGAAGAAGCATGGTTCAGATTAAGTAGGTAAATAAAACCCAATCAACTTAATCAAAAGCAGGTTTCATAAAACAAGTCTTTTTGATTTGGTCATTTCCAGGAAAATATGGAAGAGGGAAAAAAACTTTAAAACGTTATCTGTAAGAAAAAAAAAAAAGAATATAACCTCCTCTTTCCCTAAAAGACAACTTGCCGCAGTTTATTTAAACTAGAATTTTTTCACGAAGAAACCAAAACTTGAAAGATATGACATGTATGTGTGTTGTATGAAGTGAAAAATCCCATATTTTCACAAGGGTACTTTTTTCGATTCAGTCATTAAAACATTAATTTTCCGGCAAAGCTGAAAGTAAACTGCCAGCAGTAAAATTCTGAACTTTCACTCAAGACTAGGTCAGTTTTGTAGATAAAAAGGTCCCTCCCTGCTGTTTGTATATCATATTTAATTTCATTATTAAAACTGAACTTCCTGACTTATATAACCACATCATAAAAGTTACACAACATTCACTTGTTTTTATTATGAAGAAGTTTTAAGATGGGGTGAAAAAGGTAATATACTGAAGTACTAAACCAATAGAGCTCCGTCTACTCAATCTGTCAAATCATACAAATTTTGTCACAGTTTGACTATGTACATGCAAATTTCACTTTGTGATAAAAATAATTTAATGGAATGAAGTATTAAATGCTATTGAAAAAGGAAAACATTTTCACTGTAAAAAATAAGTGCATTATCACATACTCAGTTCTCTCATTTAAGTGTTCATTGACATACTGTTCTATTACATTTCTTTATGTAAAAAGTAATTATGAATTAGAGACTGATTCTAAGCACGGAGAACTATTCAGACATAATAAATGAATTGATGGCAATATTTAGATCTGTCATACAGAGGTCATACAGCTTGTTATCCGTTTTATGTAATTACAAAGGTGTATAGCAGAATACACTGGTATTGTCTGAGCTTGAAATTAGCTGGAATTAGATTAAGTTAGAAAAAATAGCAATTCTATTCCTGCCTAAATCCTACCTATAATAATAAATCAATGGGGTTTAGCTGTTTCTTATAAAACACTGGTTATAAAATTTATATCTAAACATGTAAAAATTTATGATTATTACTATGCCTATATACATAGTAATAATGAATAACATTTTTCCCTTTTTTTTTGGCAGCGCAGTAATGCTCGGTGAAAGAAGACAACAGAGAGAACTGAAAGGTGTCAGGGCAAAAAAAACACAAGTGGCTTGAGGAAAGGAATTTATGTAGCTGTGGACTTCTAAAACTTTCCTTTACCATACGCCCTGCTGTGTCTTTACACATACTCCCCGGGTCTGCTCAGTTTGTGACTTTCTGGCCCACTGTCGTTGTAAGAACAATATTAGAAAACCAAAGTGCTTCTTGAAGCCTACCTGGGGAGTCTCAGCTCTGCTGAGAGATGCAGGCTTGCAGACAAGACCTGAAAGGACCAAGGAGCACAAGACCAAGCAGAACGCGGCTGTCAAATGACAAGCCATGGCAAAGACAGCTCCTTCTAGGGCTTGTATAACGTAGCCCCCAAGCAACGATAACTTTACTCCAGATACAAATTCAAGGACGCAGTTCTCCTCTTCTGTCATGCCACAAAATTAGAAACTTGCTACAGAGAATTAATGAAAAAGGCCAGGAGGAATAGACTCCACTATCAAGGGACAGTTTCATTTTTTCCAAGTGTTTTTCCAAGTGAGATCTATTTACTCTGAGCTCCCAGGAACATACATGTACTTTCCGACAATTTAAAAAGAAACCCATGAAGATCCGAACTCCACCGCTTGTGAAACCTGCAGGCAACATTGCCAAACCACAGAAACAGGCTGACTGTGCTACACAAGCCAATAGAGAATTTTGGACAATTTTGAGTCTGCATCAGGGGTCAACACGCCTGCACCCTACTGTGCAGCTGTAAAAATTATATTCCTCACCTCTCATCTTCTGCATGTATTTTGAGGAACACAACAATACCACTCCTCTATATAAAGAGAGTTTACTTGGTGAACACTTGGTTTCCCTGTGTACAGGAAATTTTATAATCTATAAGCTTGCATGGTCTGTCAGATCATTATCCCCATAAATTCATCCATGACTGCAGCATTTGTTCGAAGTAAATAGATTGCAGAACAATTCTGGAAGGAAAGGCACAGCTGTACGACCCAGTGGACATGCTGGCTCCAGAAGCAAGGTCCCATAGGGTAGCATTTATTTCCAGTATTAATCAACGTATGTTGCCCAAACTACAGTTTTGAATCTTCCATCTGCAACTCAGTGAGAAATACAAACACATTAATTCAGAGATATGCTGCCATTTTCAAAGATTCCTAAAATAATCACACGTTTCCTTTTAAATGCTGAGAGAGCCTAACAAACCAGCAGGATAGAAGAAAAATCTGTTTCCTTCTGCAAGCAGTAAGCCACGTGCTTGCTCTCCCTTGTGCTACCCATTGGTAAGAAGGCTTGCTACCCAGACCACCTGCATGCAAGGACTAGAGCTGTGCAAGAGCATCTGCAGCCCAGTCCTTCCTCACATCCCTCCCAAGCACTTGTACATGTACTAATCACAAACCTCATGCAAAGAAGCCTCCAAAACAGCTTCCTCTGTGGACCTCTCTACAGCCACATAACTTAATTCTGAAAAACTGAGGTCTTTCCTGATAAGCACTATGGAATAAATCACAGGTACCTCAGTAGTCACAAAAGGAACACGAAGTCTCCAATTCCCTTAATTCCCTGAATTTTGTAAGAAAAACTATCTCATTGCTGGAAGATAAAGCAATAATATTTTTAGTCTCTTAACTGCATCACTATAGTACAGCTGAATGCCACTGAACTTATTTTTTTTCCTACACACAACAATGGTATCCTTTAAAAGAGAAGCAGAAGAATTCAACTGTTTGGCTCATTCACTTGAAGGGTTGATCTGTACTGCAGGCTTAGTGGGAATTTACATTTAAAAAAATGACTTGAAACTCTCCACAGATACACCACTTTTATTAAAAGATAAACTCATCCCCTTAAAAAAAAAAAAATCTATATGGTCAGTTTCTTTCCAGGTAAATTTAAGCTAAACTGTAAAGTATGAAGTAGTTTCAGATATTTTTTCCTCTCTATCACTTCAAACTGAATTTAAAAATCTGACATTATTCTCAGGTAGCAAATTAGTATACAAATAATTGGCAACTCACCACAAGCAATATTTCTTTTCAAGTAACTCCTTATGAAAATGAAGCAGCACGGGGAATTTACGGTGCTTTTTATGGCAAGAAATCCACGGTATCTGTATAAACAGGTTTTATACTTCAGGCAGTTTTATATGTGTAAAATATTTTCCAGTAGACCTGGATCTCATGTTTAATAGGAGAAAGTGTGGTATTTAACCACTTGAATGCAAAGAGATTTCATTCCAAAATAACTATGGCTAATTTGAGGATACACAATAATAAACAACAAACAACTATATACTTGAGCAGTACTCTTAAATAAGACTAGTGCAATGGCAAGACAAGCTATAGGCTTTATAAAAAAATATAAGCAATATCTGGTCTTGCAAAAAGAACAAATGAGAACAGAAACAAGTGACCTCCGTATGCTTAACCAGCAGGAACAATATATTGTTACTGTCCAAGAGGCCTTTAGCTGTAGAATACTGGTGGAAAGATGGCTCTTTAAAGTTTACCATCACGTAACGAAAATCAGCCAGAGAAGGATCACATAGGGGAATGTACAGACTGCACTCACCCATCTTTACCTAAACACCCCCTGTCCTTTTATAATGAGATACCAAATTTTTGTTCCTTTAATACAAAACATAAACCTGAACCCCTGTACAGCAACAAGATCAGTGTGTATCCACAAGTATTTCCCTGATCTGCCCCTGATCTGCCCAGCTGAAGACCATGTTGGTCTCTCTCACACTTGTATGATGCAGGAGCAGACCCAGAGATTTCAATCAAGCTGCTTGAGATTTGCACACCTCAGCCTGGCAAATGAAGCAGAGCAAGACCAAACCCAAAGGGCTCTTCAGCTCAAAACCTGAATATTAAGGCAATGGGAGCGTAGCCATGCCCCGTCTCCTCCATGGTGAACAGGCCAAATAAATTCATGCTGCTTCAGAGCAGCTGGTCAAAGCCCCATTTCCAATACTGCATTAAACAATTAGCCAGTGCTTTTGCTGATCTTCATTCTCGGGCAAGCACAAGCAGACTCTCCAACTCTGTCCCAACAGAGTCCAACAGACCATGGGGACAGACAGACACTGAGTCTGCCCAGTCCCTAGCAGTCATTTTGTACAGTACTACACTAACAGCCTTAACAAAATAAAATAAAATTTTTTAAAAAGTAAAAAAAATTTTAAAAAGGTGTTTCTAAGAAAAAAAATAAATTCCTGGTTTCTTTTATATGGGGCTGGAGGATAGTAAACATTACAAAAAATAGGAAGAAATAGTACCTCTGAGCCAGGAGAGGGAAGACCCTGGATTTTCATCCTGGCATCAAGTGATAAAATCACCTGAGACATTATTATTTGTGAAACAGAACTACTAAAAAACAAAGAAATCAAAGAACAGCTGCACCACTGATACTCAAATAGTTCCAAAAGTCACAATTTGTCTTCTTCAGAAAGAATTCTACACCACAACTATAATCAATGTTCTGTACAACATTAGTATTTCCTGATACCTGTAAAGTTGAAAGCTGGGTAAATACTTGTTGCAGAATAACTAATTGCTCTTTCAGGAAGGTATTCTCTTGTTTCTTACAAATCCATGTAGAAGTTGGAAGAGGAGTTCAAGTCACAGTATTTGCTTAGAAGTTCGGAAGAAAAGCAATTTTACTGTCATCATGACAGGCTTTAATCATTGACATGCAGTTTTAGGGCTCTGCTTAGGTAGTCTTTTTTGAACTGTTTTATCAAGTTGGTACAATCTTAAGATAAGACTTGGGGTGAAGGGAAAAAATTAGCCAATTAAATTTATTATTTAAAACTGCAGTGTAAATTTTTATCCTTCTCCTACCTGCACAGTAATTTGGAAAATCCACAAATCTCTGAATTCAAGATAAAATTTTGTTAGGTAATGACTCATGTAAAAGGTGACTTCTTTTTATTTTAAGTTTGATCCTGGACCCTCTATCCATCACACATGGATACGTCTGTGTTTGTCTCACAACAGAAAAGGTAGGTTTAATAAAAAGAAGCAATTCCGCAGTAACACATTTTATTTAGGAATAACAGACTTGCTCAGAAGATAGCAGTCCTTGACTTGCTAGTGTAAAAGCAGGAATAAAAATGTCTTCTGGTTTATAAAAGATATGATGGATTTGGAGAATGATTTCCTGCCACACTCTGGTTGGTCCTTATCATCCGTGTGTCAGCCCTGGGCTCAGGCAAACCTACTCTGACACATAGCCCAGTGCTGGACAATTTGCAGCTTCCCTGGGTAAATGAAGGGTTGGGGACTCACTGAGCAGACAATGGTCCCAGTTTGTCCCCTGCAGAACAAGTCACTACCCAAAGAATTAAGCTGCAAACCAGACCTTAAGGAGCCATGAAACAAGACAGCAAAAAGACTACATGTCTCAGAAAGCACAAGGTTATGCACATCTGACAATGTAACATCATTTTAGCGTGTGATGCTGCTCTGTGCTGCTGTGACATGACCCTCCAGTTCAGCTGAGGAAAAGCAACAGGTATTTAAAAGCAACCAAAATAAATAACTTTGTTAATTCCAACTCCCGTCAGTTTAGCAATGTGATCTGACCTAACTGTAGCTGTTATTTAATGAATTGGGAGAGTCAATCTTAGGAGCACCTGGAGGTGTCACAGTACTAAGATTTTAATCACAGCAGAAGCCAAAGGCTGACCTCCTTCCCAAGAAAAAAGCCCTGTACTAGCAGCAAGCGTTCCTCAGAACGACCACAAGAAACATGACCAGCCCCCTTAGAGCAGAGAAAGCTGTGTTGACACTGAAACGTGAGCTGTACCCCCAGGGAACCCAGCAGTAATTTATTTATTTTCCATAAAACTGTAGGCTTGGTTCCAAAAGTACCATGAGAAGCTATTCAAAAGAAAAAACCAGAAAAATAAAACCAAACTCCCAACCACAAAAAGAAACAGAAGGAATCTGGATTCGCTCCAAGATATTGCCTCCTCAACATCCTGAACCATTGCTGAGACGTTTAGAAATAAAGCACTGCCACAGGAGCAGATATTGAAGAAAAGCACAGAAAACGTTTTTTCTTTCAATTTGTCTGAAACTGTTTATTGATTCTGGAGACTCCCCTCCTGGCAAACTCAGACAAAAACAGGAGGGGAAATACACGTCCTGTGCACAGTAAGATCAGACATGCCATGCTTGATGTATTTACCTAGGCAGTATTTTTGCTGCCTATGCAAGATGCTGACCTCAAACATAAAAAGAAGAATGCAGAAAGGAAAGTCATCTAAGCACATAACTAAGAAAAAAATTAAATAATATTTTTTTTGTAAAGTAACTTTGAGTTTTTATTTATCTTTTGGAACCTACTAATGCAGGGAAAAAGTAGTTTTTATCAAACACAAAATAACTCTACACAACAAAAGTAAAAGATGAGTGCTTTAAAGGGTTTGAGCAGAATTCACTAGTTTATTTTCTCTTACATCAGAAAACTGCTGCACCCAACAAATCTCCAGGGTGAGCACTGGAGAATGCCAACTGTGGGATGCATGGGGCAAGAAGGAAGAAATGAGCTTTTAAAACAAAAGTCATCTAGATAATCTAAAACAAAGCTTTCCTCTTGTGTCCCTGGAGATGTCAGCCTTGATCGAGATGATTCTGTAACTGGCAGATTTACATATACTACAGCAGGGAGATCTCCACACAGCCTCAAAGGACAAACTCCTGCTCACACCACCACCACCACACCATATCCTGGCATCACATAACACAAATAACCAAGAAGAAACATTGCCCCACTGCCCCCACCCCCTCCCCCCCAAAAAAGAACCCTGCCTTTTCAGAGAAAAGGGGACCAGCAGACTAACAGGAATGACTGTCAGACTTCGGAGATGGCAACATCTGATCATCAAGAGTGCGTTTGTACTCAGGCCCTTGAATTTTATTGCTCTTTAGTCTAACCCACTGAAATATTTACCAAAAAGGACTAATGTAAAGAGGTTTTATATCATCTGACTGTGAAGGGTAACAAATATGTTTATTGGAACAATGCTTGAAAATTCAGAAAGCATCTCATCAACCATTAATGTTACCCATTTTAAATCTCTATTTGTATGGTCTTCAAAAAAAATCCAAAGTCATTAATCTTTGATTACTGAAAACCAACAGTTTTGGCGCTACTTCACTGTAACACCTCAGTAACAGTCAATGAGATCAGCAGGCATTTTATTTAAATAAAGCCCAACACACAGGAAAGGAAAGCAGGCATGGCAAAAAGAGAAACACACTGCTTGTTAGTCACTCTTGGTGAAAACGTTAAATAACACTTATCTGATTAAGTACTTTTGGATTGGTACTTGCTGTTGGAACCTTACAGTATGGCTATATTTAGAACACTGATAATATAAAATGTAATTCTCTTGCTCAAGCTCCATGTTAGAGGGATGATTTTGCATGTTACCTGTTTATTTTTTTGAACAAAGGAAGTTTTCACTGTTAGCACCACAACACCAGCATGGCTGAGGAAGATCCTATTTTCTCTAGCCTTTGAGTCACTATTAAGAGCTGGCTACAGAAACACCAACAGGAAAACAGCAGCTTCAGGAATACTGAGGCTTGCATCTGTCTGGCTTCCCACATAAAGGAAAAAGGAGGACTCCAGGCTGTGGGGTGGTCCCGGCAATACAGTGTAGTAAAAGCTACTGCAGGTTAAATCCTCAGCCCTTCCTTTGCCAAGTAACACAAGTTCTCTGTAGGAGAGTTCCCTAATTACATGGCTGATGATTACTTAGGTGAGGGACTCTCCATCACACCTTACTGAGCTGTTCACAAACAACACAGCAACACTGAGAGAGAAAGAGACAGGACAGCTCACAGACCAGCCTTAAATACTTACGCACAGGTCAACCACCTTTAATAAAACAAGACATTGGAGAACACAGAACCAAACCTGAAAATGCAGTCTGTCTACTGTACATCTGCAAGTACCTTAGGCCAGACTACACCACTTCATTTCCACCTTTCCTACCTGCTTTAAGGATGCTCACCGTGTCAAAAAAAAATGTGTACCCCAGTTGCATTTTTTGACTACTAGGGAAAGTTTTGTAACTCACATTTCATTTCTGAAACTATAAAGGAGACTGACAACTCTCTTCCACACAACACATCCCAAGAAACACACAAAACACAGCTTAACATCCAAATATCAGGTTGAATTTACAGGAATAAGAAATTACATTTTTGGTCCCATAGACACTCTGAATCTGGAAGCTATAGTAAGAACAAAAGAACATAAGACAGACAACCCATTCTCAATCCATTTTCTTTCCCATTTCTCTGGTTATGACAACTCCTCTGCACAAATGCACAGCACCTGAGGCAGCCTGTTATCTGAGGGATTAATGAAACTGAAAATACATCATTTCTGGTATGAGAGGACTAAAGTGGGTATGAGATGCTGTGCATCAGTGCCATCAGAGCACAGCCCTGCCACACAGCTTTGTGACTTGCTCCTTAGCATGGGTTAAGTCCCTGCCTCATCACTGACACTCTCACGCTGGAGCTATGACAACAATACACTATTCCCAGCATCATTTATTTAATGATAAGCAGCTTGGCTCACTGGACAACTAACAGCTCCAGAAAGACTCTCTATATTAAGAGGATTAATAAGGGTTGTAATTTCCATTACCTGTAAATGCAGCCATTTTTAAAAGACCTTTAAATCATAATTTTAGCTGGAAATGCGGATTATAAGTCTTTTTCAATTCCCAGTTTCTTATGCAGGAACTGGCTTAACCCACTATGGAAAAAACGATTTCTAAAGGCCTGTCAGTCTCTTAGAAGCAGCATTAAAGTGTGAAAACTGTCAATTTTCATGGAAATCACAATGCCAGAGCAACACAAAAAGCTGCAGTATACAGAACACAGTCCTTGCCAGAAAATCAAGTGTTTGCTGATGCTAACAGAGTAGCTGAAGCCCAGACACAGGGGAATATTTGTTAAGGCACCGAATTGCGATTCAGGAGAAGTGAGGTACTTCCCTAACTCTGTCACAGGCCTCCTGGCTGCTTTTGGAGCTGGTCATATAAATGTGTTCACAGTTTTGGCTATTGTGGGGTTTTCTACATGTATTTCTTTAAGCCAAATGAATATTGTTAGGAAGTCTTCATAAATGCTTGTAATATAATTCAAGTCTGTGACAATAGAAGTCTACACAAGGACAGATGATTAAGAATAAATACACATATTCAAGAGAACTCTCATTCCTTTGAAGGGAAAACAAATTCCTTTCATTCTGGCCATAAGCATGCATTGGGATCTGAATTACTTGCCAAAAAGAAATATACCACTTCTCCAGCAAGATTAACTACACACAAAGCAGCCATGTATTTACTGAACTGACTTCAATATAAATATTTAGGAAGTTGTTTTTCTTTAAGGGTCAACATCATCTAAAAGTGTACCCATGAGAACACTTGAAACTGTAATTAACACCCCCTTCTCTAGTGCAGTCTCCTGAAATTGACTGTTACTGGTGTAGCCAGCCCAGATGGCCTGGGAAGTAAAATCTGTCCTATCAAAATGTAGTGCTACCTCCTGTAGAGCAGTGAAGTGATTCCATGAAGACTAGCAATTTGACCAAGATGTAAATTTACAGGAGCAAAACCTGAAGAAAAATGAACCTGAAATTACAAGGGAAAGAACATGAACAACAACTGAGACAGGTGACAGTAAAAAAGAGAAGGTTCAATTTCATGTAATGGTGGCAGGAGTGGCATAAAATAGCAAGATGAAAAAATATAAAAGATTCCATAGGAAGAATACAATGAGAGACAGCTGGGAGATGGGGAAAGTCAAAACAAATCCTGAATATTCTACACAGTCCAGAAATGAAAGAGATTTTATAACACCTTCATTCTCTACTCTGGCAGATTTCTGAAAGAAAGGAAAAGGTGAAAAGAAAAGGAAAAGTAAGATACGAGAAATCAGAACCTGGACTTCATAAAGAACAGCTGTCAGGGCTGGATTGCATTGCATTTATCTCGCCATTTGGCTTACTCTTACAATTAGTATCCTTATCTTCAGCAATCCTGAGATACTAGTCATGACTGAAAATACAAATGTTACAGTATATTAGCTCAACAGTTACATTCATATGGAGGTGCAAAACACAGAAAAAATTGCCCTGTTTCATTCTATGCAATAGCAAGTGCAATTCTTCTGTCATTACTACCAGGGTTTTATTTAATGTGATGTACCTCCACTGACACAGAAAGAAATACTTTGGACCCAGACTGGGAGGAAGGTAGGGTTAATGTTGACTGTGGTGCCAGAAAAATGCATCACAGGGAAGCTCCCTGTCTCAGGTAGACACATAAGAAGTGTCGATGGAACTGTGCAGGAGTGGTGCAGATACAAATAGGGACACAATGTGAAGGCCAAACCCAAAAGCAAAAGTGTCAGTCTTGCAACTGGTCAAGGCAGCAATCTTGAAAGTTGCTACCATGCAGGGATAGAACACGGGGGAATGGCTTTAAGCTTAACGAGGGTAGGTTTAGATGAGGTATTAGGAAGAAACTTTTTACCATGAGGGTGATGAGACAGTGGAACAAGTTGCCCAGAGAAGCTGGGCATACCCCATCCCTGCCAGTGTTCAAGATCAGACTGGATGGGCAACCTGGTCTAGTGGAAGGTGTCCCTGCCTACGGCAGAAGAGCTATCTTTAAGGGCCCTTTCAGTCCAAACCACTCTGTGATTTTACCACACTGCTACTCTACATTTCTACTTGCAGTCATTGCCCTTTGCCATCCAGTACTCTGCACATTACATAGAAATCTCATATAAATACAAAACAAGAAAACATACAAATTTCTCAGTTCTACAATCAAAAACTAATTACTCTGTTGTTTCTTTTTACCCTAAATCTTGCAACACCTGGAGGTGAGCTAGAATATGATCTAACTAGTATTACACAGACTAATAGGTGTTCTGTACACAACAGTGCTCTCCAGGCTTTTCTAGACAAGAAACTAAAACCCTAAACACAATAATAATATCTTTCTTAAAGCTGTTTATGCAGTTTCACAAAGTAACCTGCTTAACTATGTGTAGTAGTCATAGAATAGTAAGAAAGGGTTTCAACAAGCTGAGATGTGCAACTTTCTCTGTAGCTGGGGGTTTGCTCTCCCAGGTTCTGCATGTAAGCATTACAGATGTTTCACATCCTTTATCTGAAGGGACACTTCAATCCAGCAGGCAAGTCACTCCAAAGCAGGTGTGCTAAGATATGCCTGTATTTGTTAGTACTGTAAGTCCCTGTGAGATAGGGAAGGAGGCTGAAGCACAGAAAATAAAGGTCCTACTAAAAGAAAGCACTCATACGTCCAGTTTAACATAGAGGCTTTCCCCACATTTGCCAAGCTCCAGAGGCAGCTTTTCTGTGCTCAGACACAGGCACGGAGATAGACCCATAAACTGCGGGCTTGTGTGGGAGATGGAGATGCCTTCAGCGGCCAGGGAAGATGCGCTGCTCTTTGCAAGGTTCCTAACAGAGAAGACAGAACTGATCCTGCAAGTTCTCACTTTAGGCTTGAGCCCAGCCTGCAGTGCCGCTTATGACCAGTGTATGTCTGTTATGCCATATTGTGGTCAAAAAAGAAACCAACCGGACACCCAGAGAAGCTTCTCTCTGCTCTCACTAATGAAATAAGAGCAGATACAGACAAAAAGATACTTGATACTTAACAAGTGTATTTCTGCCTTTTAGTATCCATTGCATAATCAGAGAGTAAATCCTAGTTTCTGCTGCTACTGATTGTCTTAAGTTCACTTCTGTACAACTAAAACGAATGTTCATTAAATAAAGGATTATGAACTTGGTAAAGCTTTTAAAAAACTCATACCTAACAATCAGTAATAATAAAATTATTGGTTCTGAAGTCTACGATTATTTTTTAAACTGAAAAATGGGAAAACCCTTGCAACACCAGCACAAACTGCAGTTTTTCCTTTGCCATTTAAAACAAAAAAACCCACAGCAGTATCCTACTTTTAAATGCGTAATTTTCAAGGAACTGTGCCATGGAACACATATAGTCAATTTATCTGTGTAAGCACACAGCAGAGCTGCTCTACCCTGCATCAAGTGACACATTAAATTTGTTCACTGTTTAACAAGGGAAGGTCATAATGTTCCTGTTAATGATTTACATAGAGACAAAGCAGCTCTGCCTAAATTTTGTTTAAAATTGTGAAGTTATGGTCATTTTAACCTCCCTTTCATAACTTCAAGATAAGCCAATCAGTAAGCTGGAAACGTGTATAGCACATCTTCTGCCATGAAAGGAAGGTTTTCTGTCACAACTGCCTTAACAGCCAGAGGTCCCCAGTCACGCTCCATAGATGCAGCTCATGTCTGGATTCACATGGAAACCAAAAGGACAAACAAAGCTGTGCTCTTGCTGCACTTTCCTGACTCTAGCAGATTTCATCACTGAGTGAGTAAAATCTGATTAGGGACCAAACATCCACCGGTGTCTAATATGGATGATAGCAACTCAGGGAATTATGAACCATCCAGCGAAGTCCCCTGCTAATGGCACAGACACACCCAGGCTGGGAAGGTCTGACTTGCAAAAAAAGGCAACATGAAGTAATTCACAGCTGAAATGAGCTCAGATGAAACAGCCAGTCACCCCTTGGTGCACACGACAGTGTGGCCATCAGCTTCCACATGAGCAGATTAGCACCCACACACTTTGTTCTACAATATCACCAGTGCATCTGCACCCTATGATTGGACTCATCTCCTTGAGCTGTGTCCGCAGCAATATGACTGAAGTTAATGCAGTTACTGTAACTTCTGTTCATATATGTGATATCCGAGTCTGGCTGTGGACAAGTTTACTCAGATGAAACTGGTTACAAAAGATTCAGAAGTTTTGTTCAGAAATGCCCCCAGACCCCACTGGTCATCTCTGAGATGCACCAATGATATGAGTTCCCATTACAAATTAATTTTTTTTAATGAATGCTTGGAAACCTAGCACTCGAGACAAATTTTTAATCAGCACTGCATCTGAATTACTCTTCAAAGCACACATGTAAATTGGCACCATAAATCTCCCCTTCATCAGAATTTTAGAAAGCAGCTGTGCTGTTACATCAACTAAATACAGAGAGGGGAGGCACCTTACATCTACCACTTTTCCTGGAAGGTTAGCCTAAAAGGTCACGATCAAACAGCCTCATTTTCAGCTGGAATTAAGCATTTTATTTACAAAAAGAGCACCAAGCTATATCATACTCTGCAAGTTAAAAAAAACATGGCACACACTGTTTCATCATGACAGCACTAGCAGTGGCATCTTTTCTTCACTCATTGCTCCCTGTACTACTTTCTGTGTTAGGCACTACAACGTTCCCTATTAATCACAAACTAAGGAAACGAAACTGAACAGAACTACTATAGCCCACTAGCATGTACTTTAGAGCTGTTTCCTACTTTGTTGAAAATAAATTTAGGACATAAACATTAGAACTAAAAATAAAAAAGCTGCTGAAGCAATCACAGTCTCTTTCAGTCTGTCCAGACAGTGTGAAATAGAGCAGTAAATTGCAGCGAGCAGACAGCACAGCTCTTAAAACTTGCCCAGCTTTTGCTCTGACAAAAGAGATCACTTAGGACCTCATCGTGGTGCTGTTCTCGTCGTTTAATTAATGGACTAATAAATTCCACTGTTGGCATATCTTCTACTCGTCTCTTCCCGTGAAAAACCCCAAACCCTCCCGCGGTTTGCACTCGGGCTGACCGCTACTTAGCAATAGTGCTGCGAGAGCGGTGCCTGTCACCAAAGGCAGGAGGCACTGGGAGTAGTCACCGCGGTCTCCCACCAACCTCGGACAATTTTGGGCACTTTTAATTCGCGGTTGGCAGCGCTCTTCCTTCCTCTGCCGCGGCAGTGCGCTGGGGCTGAGACGGCTGAATAAACCTTTCAACGGCTTTTGGCAGCTGCGTCCTGGCGCTCGGGCAGACGGGCGTACGGGCGAGAACCTCTGCGGCCGCGGGGGCTCCCCGGACCCTCGGCCGGACGGGTCCGCCCCGAGCCCCGCCGCGGCCCCGGCTCCCTCTCCGCCAGCGTCCCTTCCAGACCCGGTGGCCCGGGTCGGCAGCTGCAAGCAGCGGCTGCCCTTCGTCCTGCAGGGCCGCCCCGAATCACCCCCCGAAGGGAACAAGCCCCGAACCGGCTCTCCGGCCTCGCAGCCGGAGGGGCAGCGCCGGCAGACGGGCCGAGGCGCCCCTCCCGCAGGGCAAAGGCGAAACAGGCACTTTCTCCCGCTCCTGACCTTTCTGCACCCGAGCTCACCGCCCAGCCGCCCCCTGCTCCCCGCCGTGCCCCCTCCGTCCCCGGGCTGTGCTCCGAGCGGGCCGGGCGCCGACACCTGCGCGCCGCTCCGAGCTCGGCGCCCCGGAGGGAAGCGAGACAGGCGGGACGGAGGGAAGGCAACCGCGGCCCGCCGACCAGCACGGCCGCGGTCGCCGTCCGGAGCCACTCCCGCCCGTGGAGGGGAGCGGCGGCCGGTCCGGCCCGGGTCCCGGCGGGAGCTTACCCGGTGGGGGGCTTGCTGGCCCCGGGGCGCACGAGGGTCTCCATGGCCGGGCCCCCCTCGGCACTTCTCAGAGGACGGGCCAGTGCAAGACGCGATCCCAGCAGCGGCGAAGGTCGGAGGCGGGGGTACCGAGAGGGAGGGAAGAGAGAAGAGTACAGGAGTGAGAGCCGCCCTCGCCCCCACCTCCCCCGCTCCCCGCCCCGCCACCGGGCGGCACTGCCCGGGCCGCCACCGCCCCCGGCTGCCCGGCCCGGCCGCGGGCGGGGATGTGTTGCCGAGGCGGCCCCCACCCGCCTTACCGGGCCGGCAGGGAAGCCACGCCGCGCCGCGGGCTCCGACACCCGCGCCTCCCGGGCAGACCGCAGCCGGGCACGGCGGGGCGGGCGTCAGGCGGCGGAGCTCCCGGCGCGGCGGGGCTCGGCTGGCCGCTGCCCGGGCGGCGCGGGAGTGCGGGGGCGCTGCGGGCCGGTTTCCATGTGACTGCCCGGCACAAACGCGAACACGGCGGCTGCCCCCGCGGGCACTGCCGGGGGGCTGCCCACGCCGCCTACGCCACGGCGTGGGAGGGAGAGGAGGGGATGGGGTAACAGGCGGGAGAGAGGAGCGATAAACATCCCCGCCAGCGCCAGCTCCCAGGACCCTCCTCCGTCTCTTTTGCCACCGCCTTGGCAAACCCAGTGCTTGTGAGGCAACTGTGCCCGAGACTGAGCCCCGCGGGAAGCGGAGGCTTTTCCTCAGCCTCACACCCTGCCTAACCCTGGCTCTGCCAGCTACGGCCTGTTTCTCGTCACCTCTGTTCATACAGATAATTTTTCTTCTCTTGGAGGCAGCACGAACAGCTCTTAAAATTGCGAGCGGCTTTGCTCAGGGAGAGGGGCTGGAGGGCACGGCAAGGCAGGCTTCCCCGGGGTTTTCCTGCTGCGGAACGAGCCCAGCACGGGGAGGGCAGTCCCACTGTTCCGGCGGTGCGAGACGCCCAACGGTGCGGTCTTCATGGAAACGTGGGCATCGCGTTAAAATCTGTGTGTGCTGTTTCAGGAATATCCCCCCTCACGCCTTTTCCCCAGAATATCGACTGCTACACCTGTGTGTGAAAGCAGAACAAGCCTGGAGGCGGGCGAGTCTGGCTGTCACTATTGCTGTGTGTGTCCGCAGCCCGGCGCGCCTGGCATTGGGCAGCCTGGCTTCCGCAAGTATTTCAGGAGTTTCTCTGCTCCTCTCCGTTTGTGCCACCTTGCTTTGAGGACGGCAGAGACAACAAACAGGTCAGGACAGCAGCCAACACAGGGACCAGGAGACAGGAGCACGCAGGCTGAGTGAAGTTACAGGACGAAACTCGAGTGAGGAACTGAGCTGCTGCCTAGCTTGGCTTTTTACCTGGCTGACTTGGTGATAGTCACACAGGTTCTGCTTTATGGTCTCCCCTTTCTCCAAACCCTTCCGTCTCTTTAGTCTTGAGGTCGTATTTCTGCATATTCTGCCCATCAGAAAGTGTCTTGCCCAGCTCAGTAACCACACTGAGTAAATGCAAGCAGCTTCTCTGGCTCCAAAAGTGAGTTTCTTCCTCAGCAAGTAAGACTTGGCAAATCTGGGTCAGAAGCTGCATGTGGCTGATGGCATTGCCATGTGCAAAAAAACCCCATCCCAGGCAGATTGAAAATACTTTGAAACATTCAGACATTGGATTAATTTGCAAGTAACAGAAAAGATATGCTTATCTTTCTGTACTACATGAGTGGAAGATCACTGTAAATGCCCAGCTTTGTCTACCAAGGCTTTTGCATTATGATCAAAATACCAGTTTCTATGTATTTACCCCAGTGTATAACAGAATACTTCTTGTGCTATAGTCATCCTTATCTTCTCTCACTTTGACACCCTGTAGTCTCCCCTTAATTCCCAACTCCTCAGCAGGGATTCGAGAATGCTGGCTTCTGTTTCCTTTTCTCCAACCCCCCATGTACAGCCAGCCTTCAGGAGGCAGCTGCCTGCCCTAGCTGTATGTAGAGAAACAAAAATACTAATTTGCAGAAGCAAAACATTGATCTCTAATTTCCCTGTTACCGTGGGTCGAAGTTGACTGAGTCACCACAGTTCAGTAATTACCCCGGTCATCTGAGCCACATGCCACGGTAATGAGCCACATGCACGATCTTAATTTGTGCCTTTATGAAAATAAATAGGCTAGGTTACATACCTTATTTTGCATGTGGATTGGTTCAGTCGCTGCACGCTGTCAGTTTCCATAGCTCCAGGAATGAATGGTCATCTATTAAATCATGGGAACTTGATTTCACAGCTCTGCTCATCAAGTATTCAGCCATTTTTCATCTCTCCTTTTTAAGACTCCTGTCTTAATGAACTCTTCCCTATTCTAGAACAGTTGCTAAAGCTGCACAGGCACAAAAACCTCTGCAGAAACACCAAAACCTTTCCCCATCTGCATCATTAGTAAACTACACCAAAAGAACTTCTCTTGCCTCAGCTGTAAAATACAAAATATCAAACTAGTATTTGCTTATTATGTTCCCTTCTTTTTGTATAGCACATCAAAAGAGTGAAAACCTATTAATTACCAAACTCATGATCTTGCATCCCCAGAGCACCAGCAGGGCCAAGTGCCCATGTCCCCCATTCTTTAGTCGCATATATCTGATGGAAAAGCTGAGTGAAATGTGAGGAGCACACTGTGTGATACAACTTGGGAATCTGTTTTTCTCTAGGCTGCTTGGCACTGCGTGTCCCTCTTAAAAAGGGCAAAGGGGCTATTTCTAGTGTGTATTGTAATCCCCACAATCGGGGTGCTATGCTCCTTTGTTTGGGCAAAGGGCATTGGTTTGGAGAGGGGCTATATGAGTATTTGCCAGTCTCATAAAATGTCTGTGAGATTGGCATGTTCTGCTTTAACCCTTTCCTGTTTGTAGAGCTTCATCTCTGTTCCAATGGGCCTCTTCAATATATTTTCTAAGAAAATCAAGTCATTTGGATGACAAAATCCTTGCTGTAAAATAGTTCAGGCCTTTACAAATAAAAAATAAAGATCAATTATTCAGCAGTGCAATTTCACATTTATGCCTTTGTATTGTTTTCAGAACCCTATTCCTATTTTTCTTCACCTTTACTGCTAGTAGTATTACTGAATCAAACCTATAAGGCTACATTTTTCTTCTGCTAAAACTGGCCTGCAATATTTCAGGAATTTGAGTTTATAGTGTAAACGTAACTGAACACGTAAGGAATCTAGTAAGACAAGTCTAATACCAAAGAATTTGTTTATAAGGTAGCAAAAAGAGCTTAAAATTAGCTCAGCACTAGCTAACATGCACCAGTTAACCAAGCCTTTTCTCTAGTCTAACACATAATCTCTTTTTAATGATTTAGCTGTTTGAGGACCATCCTAAAATCAGAAACCAGGTTTGAGCCTAAAAACCAAAGCAAAAAAACCAACCCCAAATTTATAGCGGGAAAAAATTGTGAATAGAAGTTAGTTATTGTGGTTAGGTTCAGCTAATAGCAAACATTTTTTAACCACAAAAGGCTTTTTCCCATTTTAAGCAATCTAGAAGTTGCAATTTAAGCATTAGTCCCTGTAAGAGAGTTGACTTACTGTACAATTGTAAAATTCCTTGCTATGTTGTTATAGCAATTGGAGTTGTGTAGCCTCAAGCTCACAAAACTCTTTTACTTTGCTACTCATAGTGAAAAGGAAAAAAAGAGATAGTAAGTTAGATTTTCAGGGCTTGCTAAGCCTTTTCATTAAGTCCCAGAGCACCCATTCTTCAGAAATTTGTTTTGGGAGCTATTTGTTTAGGCCCTACATGTCCTATTGTTTTTGTTAGGAACCTGAAATAGCTGAGAGCAAAGGATATGCATTTTAGAGGAACATGTCGAAATAACAGATAAAAACATTCAGTAGTTTTGAACAAATATCGTGTCATTGCTGGTCTATAACATTATCAGATACCACTGAAGAGGCTGAATTTGCTTCAGAAAGGCACTGTGGCTTGATGAGTGGGGCACTCAAGGGAGAACAAGGAGCAAGGGTGCTTGGATCTGCCCTTAGTCATGCAGCAAATTGCCCATGAGTTTCTGCTTCATCTTTTGTTCTTCTTACTTGTTTTGTGTGGTGCCGAGAAACCTCCTTTGAGACTCAGTGCCAAACTGCACTTGCACGGCATCTGCAAGAGAGCAAAGACAGTTCCTGCCCTGGACAACCTGGGGGTTTTGGAACAGTGATTTTGGTTTTCTTCATCATTTTAGAGACATGTGTGTAAAACATCTCTGATGTGAATTGAGGATTACAAAGAAAGAACCAAAAGAGATACTAAAACGTGACAATCCATCTGAAAGAGCATGTGGATATGGATATGGATACAGATTTATGTATTTTTTGCTGAGGTAGTTCATGCTATTTCTGAATTATTGGGTAATTGTCTTCTGTATATGTAGAAATACTGAAGCTTTTCCTTTGTCTTGCTATCCCTCAACCCAGTCTGTTTTGGAAGAAAGATCCCTTCAGAGATTTTTTCCTTTTGTCTCCCAAAATTTACTGAAGTCAGGGAAGAGTTTAGTGGGTTTTTGGCCTTAAGACCTAGAACTAAGCATCGTGAGTGTGGTGAAGAAAACTAGACACTCTTGCCCACCCCCTGCATGGAAAAGGCTGCTGAAGAAACCCCTGCTTGACCGTTCACTTCTGCCTTAAAACTGTGGCATGCTCTGGAAAGTGGTGGAGAGAGGGATGGAGCAGCACTGCAGACGAGTGGGTGCGTGATGCAGTCCTGGCCCAGCGCCGACAATCAGGAGCCACAGGGCAGATCGAGCACCGTCATGCCATGTAAAAATACTCTGGAAAGGGAGGCTCCTTTTGCCTAAGAGTGTATTTCAGAGCACGTGTGCAGGGTGAGGAATGTGATGTACATTAAAAGAGGCAGGGAAATGGTTTAAACCCATAATGTGAATAGAGCAAGAGGAATTTCTGTGAACAGCACAGCCATCAGGACATTAAAACTGGGTTATTTTAAATGTGGCTAAAAGTGGACACAGCAGACAGCCACATAACCCAGACTGAAGCTGATCTCTATAATACACTGACACAGCCTTGAGTGTAAGAACTGTAGAATTTTGGGGATTTTGTTTTAAAGATTGGGTATTGATTACATGCTTATTCTTCCATGCTTTCTCTTTTTTTCCCCAACATTTGTTTTCCCTACCATTTTGTTCTATGTGTTTTGGGCAAATAGCCTTCAATTTCCTTTCTTTTCTACTATTCCTCTTACGTGAACTTTTTCATGTAAGTGTAGTCTACAATTGAACTGACATTAATGAAAATACATTTACTGGGACAGACACAGTGGGCCAAAGTTCGTGTTCCTGGGCCCAGCTGTGGTGAGAACCTTCCTAGGCAACATGATAATAGAAGATGCTTCTCAAAATTAGTAGTTACATGACTCATACTCATCTGAACAGTGAGAGCATGCTTCTCTGAACAGTGTCAGAGAAGGCAATAGTACTATCCAGAGGAAAAAAAAAATCAATTTTCATGACCATGTCATAATTTGTGACTGAAAAAAGCCTTTCGGAAATCTTGGCTACCTAACAAAACAAATTTGAATCAAAACACTAGCTAATTTATGTAAAATTATCTTCATTGTAATGAGCTGGGTAATCCTGCTTGGCCTGCTGGTCAGAGTGACCCAGCTACAGCCATTCCTCTCTGGGAGGTTTTTGCTCTTTGTTTGCCATGCCAAAGAGAGTCTGAGGTTATGAAAGCAGCATTTCAGAGATGCGACTCAACACCTCACAGGTGCTCATGCCACTAAAATTCCCTTTATCCTTACCTCTTTCTGTAATGCAAGTAAGTTGTATTCTGTTTCAGATATTTTGTGAAACAGAAGTAAAGGTCTCAGGCTACCTAGCCCAGCAGAACTATCAGAAAGGGAAACTTAACGAGCCTTCTGTGTAAATAACTTTCCATGGATCCGAAACAGCTCATTTAGAGGTGGTGTGAAGCTGTAGCACATCACTTCACTGATGCTTTTCCAATTAGTGGGGTACAGACAGGCCAAGGTTTTGTAGAGTCGGGCAGGACTGATAAGAAGACTGCAGAAGGGACGTTGCCTGTGTGGTCGAGTGACACAATAAAGCAGAAAGCTGCTCTCTGTAAGCCATGGATGTGGCACATTCCCAGTGGTTCTTGTGCGGTATACTGCATGCACAACATCACGTGTTCACCACTGCAACCAGACTGCACCCCTCCCATGTATCACAACCAGCTCTCCAGCCAGCAGCACGGCTGGAGCTGGGAGTGATGGCAATGAGGAGCACCTGCTGCCTTTGCTGACTCTCAGGCAGGGCTTCAGCTACTGACTCCTGGAGTTGTTCTTGGAGTAAGTTAGTCCCAAATGCTCTTAGGAAACAATTCTCATGAGCCATGTCTATAGTGAATACTCAATACCAGGGTTTCTATTTCAAGAAGGCCATTTCTATTTTGATATACAAATATAGTCATGCTGTAATCAGAAGAACTATATACACTCACAGTCCTCTATGTAAATATTTAACACTGTATGGGAGAAGAAGAACATTGTCCACAGCTATTGTTTAGGTCACAGACTGGGTTAAACTTCTACTACATTTAAATATTTTTTTTTCAGGACAGTAATTCACTGAAATTTAGAAATTTTCCATGGTTAGGAGGTAGTTTCATTTCCAAGTTTCAGAATGGATAAATTACAACATGGATTTTATAGAATTTCAAAGTTACAAATGTAATTCTTGTTTCACTCTTGCATCCTCTGATGCATCTTTCTGTTAATCCTGATTGATAGCAACATACATGAAAACAGGTTTTGGTTCTGTGTTTGAGTCAAAGCTAATACACTACAGATAAAGACAAATACACTTACTTATGCAAAGATACAAAAGTAGCAGGCTTGGTGCTGCTCCCTTTTCTATTGAGTTACCTAATTGGTGATTGCCTTAGTTCAACAACAACTCAAAGCACACAAAGCTTTAAAAAGAAATCTCACCAATATTATATCATCATATTCCTTAATTCTTTAGGAAAAAGAGACCCTTTGGCATGTCATATAATCTCTACAATTCTCTGTGAACTGAACAGAACTTGAATAGCTGCATGCTGTTAAATTACTACATGCACTCCCAAATGCCTACCTTTTACTCATTCCTACCCCAAATACAGACATCATGAACATGCTGAAAACACCAAATTATATTAATACAAGACTCATAGCCCTGAAAGAATGAGCCTTAACTGATGCTATTGTCAGAAAAGCATCTGAAGAAGGCAGATGAAGTCTGACATACATAAAGCCTTATATAAAATTCATATTTAGGTTACAAGTCTGAGAAATGAGAAAATAACTTACCTCCTTACCTTGAGGAATTCTCTGTGATCTTATTAAATTGACATCATGTACAATAAAATTTTTCTAGTTACCATCATGTCATGATATGATCAGTGGTGCAAAGGGTGGCTTTCCCATCACCTGAGCCTCTGAGGCCAGCAAAGGCTTCTTAACTCTCCCATTGTAACTTTCATAAACTTTACACCTTAATATCAATAAGTGACAAAATAATATTTTTCTTTTTGCTAACATACCTTGAGACCAATCCTGCTGATTATGTCTTTTTCCAGAAGATTTGGGTTAGCTAAAGAACTATGCTTTTGGATATGGCTAAAGAAGAGGAAGGGATGTCTTCCAAAGATGTCTGGTGGTACAAATCCAGGAGATCTTGGTCTGAGATTAAGTACACAGCTGTTTCACCACAGTATCATTGAACTGATGTGGTCACGCAGCGACAAGACAGGGTAGAGCTTCTCTTTTTAGAAAGGGTTGTGGTCACCTTCCTCACCCTGCTCCTGTGAGCAATACGTATAATTAGAAACCAGAAAAACTGTCCTTGAATCATCAAAGAAGGGATTGGAGAATGAAAGAGGGGTGGAGGAATTATTAATTATCTGGACAATATCACTGTAATGATCCAAAGCCTACTAATATTGAGAGGTTTTCTACTGATTCCAACTGCATTTACCAAGTCTTTCATATCACTTGCAAACACAGGCCGTAATGACTGTCTGTTCTACACAACTTTTCTTCTCTCATTTGTTTCCTTCTTTCTTTTGAATGTGAAGTTGATCATGTCTTAATCCTACCTCTGGCCAGTTGTACTGGTGCTATGTGAATCTTCCCAAGGGTCTGCTGTGTACTGTCCCCTAAAAGACAACATGAAGGTAAAAAGTCTGCCACGTCCTTTAAACACCCTTTAAACACCTTGTACCTGACATGGTGTAGTGTGGTTGATGGAGCTTTGGAACCCTTTTATTTCTCTGTCTTCTCCTGGCTTGCCGCTCTCCTCAACCTGCAATCTCAGCTTAGGGCAGGGGTATAAATTATTACATAATTAAAATGAAACAACACTCCCTTTCTTCAAGCGAGTCATCTGCAGGTATCCAGAAAATTTACAGCATGAGAATTACCTCAGGTTCAGGGCATTAAGAATATAAAAGTAGCTCGTTAGATGTCCTTAGGAAAAATAAATATGGAGCACCAACTTAGAGAGGATACTTTCTTGCTCTTCTCAGTTGCAAACTAGGAGAATTTCCATACTTCCTGTGAATTTGCTACACAGGGTGGTGCACTACTGTGTGGCTTCAGGAACCGCCCAGAAAACAAACTGTGATGACAAGATCTGTGCTTGGTTCCTCCTCTGCCCCTATGGCAAGAGCTCTGCTGGCAGCAGCTGGTGTCTGGATCAGCACTTGGTTGCTGCCCAGCCAGCTGGCACAGTTTACCTTTCCAGCAGTGGGCGGCAAGCCAGAGCCCCACCTTTTCTCCACATTCTACTCTCTCAGCAGAGATGGATGACAAGGGAGGAAAACAATAATCCCATTGTTTTCCCATCTTTTCTCTATCACAGAAAAGCCTTAGTGGCCATGAAGGGTCTAAGATAAAGACCACAAACTCTTCAGTGAATAGGCATGTGTCCATAGAGATTTGAAGGAATAGGTTGGTTTTATACTTGTTCATAATTTGATACAATATTAAAGGAACCCACAGATTTATATGTGATTTTTTTCTTTTACTAGAAGATGACAAATGAGGGTTTAAATCCTCTTAAAATGCATTAGACTAACACCTGAAATAACTATGGAGGTGCTTTCACAGCACTGGCCTGTGTTTTAAGTCTGTCGCAAAAGCCACATTAACATTATTGATCAGTACTGAACCAAAATGCACATGGCAATATTTGCAAACTTTCACTGATAATGTATTTTGTAACCTGTCTATAGCTTACATGGGAAAACTAAAAGTCAGAGAGTGACATACTAATTGTTGGAATGTTCTTTGCATTTGATGTGCCTTACCACCCCAGTGGTTCCTAGAATCACAGAATATACTGAGTTGGAAGGGACACACAAGGACCATCAAGTCAAACTTCTGGCTCTGCAATGGACATGCAGAATCACATTGTGTCTGAGAGCATTGTCTAAACACTTCTTGAGCTTGAAGGAAGTGTCTGCTTGAGTCAGATCATGTGTGCACACAAGAGTGACCAGCTGTGAGCCTTGCAGCAACCTCTGCAGCCTAAGTCACTGCTTACATAAAAGTTTCTCAGGGTGCTTGGTGTGAGCAGCCCCTGCTTGTTCTCATCCCTGCATGTGCAGGAGATAACCTTGTGTCCTGCCCTGATGTGGGAACAGGATGGGCTCCCACCTGCAGACACTGGGGCACACCACAGACAGAAGGCTTCCGTGCCCTCTCCCACTGCTGCCTCAGCTCATGGCTACTGAAACCACCTCTGTCAGGTTGCCCAGTCCCAGCTGAACTATTGTCAAGCTCACAGCACATCTTAAACAGCAGGTACAGCTCCAGTGCTCAGTCACCCTGTGCAGGTATAACCTTCCCCTTCTCGAAGATTTCAATGTCATAACATAGGAGAATATTTGTGCAACTTGAGGAGTGGCATTTTTAACCCTTTGGAAAAGAATGGTGTGGGCAAGAGTGACACTGAAAATCTACAGTACTTTGCTACCATGTTTTCACTTTTAAGGTGATTCCTTATAACATTACAAAATATAGTTTGTTTATACGTTACGATTGCACTTCCAAAGTGCTGTCTAATACAGATCTTGAAAACTACATTTGTTACCCTGCTGGTTTATGAATTCCTCATTCCTTCCTGATGGATGAGCACTAAGAATGGCTAAACCTGGGATTTTCAGATGGGTGTAATATAGACTGTAAAATATATGTATTTATCCGTACGTATATGATTGTATCATTCTAGAGTTTTGTTTTCTTTGTGGTAGGGTTTTACGTTTTGGTGGTTTTTTTCTGCATACTGACTTACTTGGAAGGTCAAGATGCCTCTGGCTTCTTCTGAGACCCCACCTGAGGAATGACATCCAACTCTGGGGCCACAAGAAAGCCATGGAACTGTTGGAGTGGGTTCAGGGGAGAGCCACAAAAAATCATCAGATGGCTGCATCACCTCGCTTATGAAGAAAGGATGAAAGAATTTATGTTGTTCAGCCTGGCGAAGTGAAAGCTCCTGCAGTCTTTCAATAATTAAAGGGGGCATATAAGAAAGATGTGGACAGACTTTTTACTAGGGCCATGTAGTGATAAAAGACAGGGGTAACACTTTAAACTACAAGGGAGTAGATTTAGATCAGACATAAGGAAGAAATTCTTCACAATGAGAGTGGTGAGAGGCTGGAACAGGTTGCCCAGAGAAGTTGTGGATGCCTCATCATTGGGAATGTTCAAGGTTAGATTGGATGGGGAAAGTAACCTGGTTTAGTGAAATATGTCCTTGCCAATGCCATGGGGGTTGGACTATAGATAATCTTTAAAGGCCCTTCCCAACCCAAACTGCTCTTTGATTCTTGAGTGCCCAAGTGAGGATTCGGGTATCTGTGTTAGTGGACTCAAGTCAGAATATAGGATTCATTGTTGGCCAACTAAGGATATTTGAAGTCAACTGATAACAAAACTCCAGGATTCAGAACCTTTGTTCCTAAATGGAGTTTCTTTGAAGGGAAACAGAATCCAGTAGCTAAGCCAACAAAATAGGTAGGAACACAGCCCTAGTTTAATTTTTACTGTAGAAGCTCAAAATTAAATCAGTGGTTCCACAGTGGCCTAACAGTATGATCAGAAAACATGCTCTGGAAAGCTCAGGGAAGGAAATTTTAATGAGCATGACTTTTTCAACAGTCTTGTGATGGTCTGTTACAAGAAAATGACCAATGAAGGTCTTAATAACGTTTCAATTATTAGATTAAGTCTTGGAAAAGACTAATGGTTAAGATAGGGAAAAGAGCAATCAGCAGGAAAACAAACCCAAAACAAACCAACAAGAATTCCCCATGGTCTTATTGCAAAATTAGGCTTTTAAATGTTTGCATCCAACACCTCTCCACTGGGAGGCCTCTGTCACCGCCCCCTGGGGACTTAAGGCTGATAGTTCCAGTATGAATCTGTGGGAGGAGGGGTCAACTCCTTTCCTGAGGTGACGAAATAGGGTGTTACTACCTCCTGGGAAAGAGAACAGGCTGGCTTTATTTTAATAATGATATCTGCTTTTGTAATCCTTCTATGCTCTAAGCAAAGCCAAACAGCTTTTACTTTTTTCTTAAAGTGGGAGTGAAATGCGTGGGCATAAAGGGGATGCTCTGAGGAGGTGGATGATGAAAGATCCTGCTAACATCATCATAAAAGTGAAGCTGCAGCAGGAAGCTGAAAGGACATCCTGGGTAGATTTTTTATCAGAGCTTCCAGTTCTGATGAGAGAGAGGTACAAAAATAAGACAAAGGATTTTGAGTTTCTGAGCTCATGGCTGCTCTGAAGAACTGAAGAGGTCAGGTTGAACCCACCATCAGTGGGACAATGATTTCAGCCACTTGTGAAGGATTTTTATTTTTGTCTCTTGTATTCCCAGGTATTCTATGTTTAAAACAAACAAAAAAAAAAAGAAATGAAAGACACTTAGGCAGCAGAATGATCTTTAACTCAGTCCCTGTGAGTCCTGAACCTGATGTCTTGCTTCAAAAATTTAAGAACAGCCTTCCCCCTAGATGCCTCTGTACCCCACCAGAGTAGACTCTTTTTCTCTCCAGAGGGGTGGGGCAGATGTAAACAGAACACCCCAATAGTTGTGCCCTAAATATTTCTTTTGTACATTGTGTTACTACGCTTGAGAGTCATTGCTGAGAAATGGAGTTTAAAAACTGGAGAAAAGTTTGCAGCTGTAACAATGATACTTACAGTCTTTGAATTTATTTGAAGCTTTGTGAAAATGTATCTGGGCAAATGGCTGTGCCAGCCTAAGGCAGCAGCTGATGTTGTGCTTTGAGTGGAAGGTTAGTGGTCACGTTTAGACAGCTTGGGCAGGGGGTTCACAAGATTTTGTGCTGCAGACTGTATATACATAGGAGGGAGAAAAAAACTATTTCTCTGCCTCCTTGAAGATCCATGTCCAGCTCCTCATTTGGTTCAGTTCAGGCAGGCGGCTGTGGGTAGTTCTGAGCATTAAAGCACTGGAAGTCCAGCAGCCACTGGAGTCATACAGGTGGCTGTGCCAGGTTGAGAGCAGCCACCCAAGAGCAAAGGGCTCTTGGCAGAGCTGCCAGGGCCCACGAATGAACATGGAGCAGCCAGAGGCACAGCCCTTAGGGAGCCAAGCAGCTACCAGAGCATTGCTTCACATGGCAGTTTATCGCCCAACAGATCTTCACTTTCACTTATTGCAGGTGGTGGGAAAAAGTCTACCCTGGAAATTACTTCCTTAGAGAAAAAAGACTATGAACTGTTAAAGAGTAACTGTCACAGTCAGTTACTATCACTGTTTATCTACCTGGTCAGGTTTTTGTTCTCTCTTACCAAAAAAAAAAAAAACCAACAAAAAAACCCAAATCTTTTTGAACTGTTTGATTAACATTTGCCTCTTACTTATGCCTCTGCTTTTGAAATAATGGAATTCAGTATAATTTTTCCAGTTGTCCAGGTGTGGCCTCAAGTCACTACATTTGGAGCAACTCCCTTCAATTTGAACCCAGACCTTGTTGCTGCCAGTCACGTCCTGGCAGGAGGGTTCCTTTGGAACAACAGCAGCAGTGTTTCAATGAAATGACTAAATCTCTCTTTTTCCAGAGGATCCCTGCTACCACTGGTATGTAGGATGGAGGATATGAAGTCTGAGGATATACTAAGGCAGTGTAGTCTATCTCATTAGTTTGAAAATGAAGTGAAGAAAGAGATTCTAGCAAAAAAAAGGGACAGTGTATTAAAATAACTAAATACCATCCCAGACTCAACAGGCTCCTTGTCTCTGAGCAATTATGAATAATGCTGGGTACATGGGATGAAACTTAATTTAGACTGCAGTTTCATAGTCACTTCAAGCTAATCTAAATTGGCACAGATTATGAAAGGAGGAATCTCGCCTGCCTGTCTGTCCCCAGCAAAGCTATTCCCTCTCTTTTCCCCTCGTCCCACCCCTTCACACACAGAGCAGCTTTATTTGTTTCTGTGTGGCATGGAGTGGGGCAGGCAGCTTGCCCAGAGGGACAACCCTGCTGCGCCCAAACACACTTTCAGCCTGCCCATGCCCCCATCCATGTTACAGCCATCCTGACTACAACAGGGAAAGCTTTTGCTAAGCCAGATAGGTTTCCTGGTTTGGGGTGGGCCGGGAGGGTGGGCAGTGATGTCTTCAAGCTGTGATGACAGTACAGTGACATACCTTGAGTACTGTGAAACAGGGCAGCAGTCAAGATACGTGGACTTGAAATGCCCTAGAGCAGGCACAAATTCCAGCACTTGCTACCTTAACACTGTTTTATATTATTGCTGTGTAACATATTAACTTCTAGACGTCACAGCACATCAGCCCTGATCCACTGGTGACTTGTCCGAGTAAATATAGCCAAGCAAAATGCTATTTATTCTAGCCATGGAGGAAAAAAGGGCTTTTTTCCGCTATGTATTTTTTTAAAAATTGTTTGTCCCATTAAGATATCAACACTCTTCTATTCCTGTTTGAATATTATAATGAGACATTTGCATCAATTAATAATTTGGAGTCATTAATCCTATGTCAGTGAGCCCAAGCTGAACTCAGCAAACATAGCCACAGTAGGTGCCTGCATGTGTACACCTAATTCTACTTTTCCTGAAGTGCAACCTCAATGCCACAGCTGAATATCTATGCTTGTTTAAAGGTAATTGCACAAGACAAAATACGACTCAAATGCAGCAGCCTCATTTAGAACTCTTAAAAACAAATTACAAATAGGAGAGCAGTGAACAAAAGGTCCCCTGGGATAATTTCTGAGGTCATGTGCTCATTTTGCAGGAAGCTGGCTTTCTCCTTCATTAGAGGAGTTGAACAACTGTAAGTCAGTCACTCAGGTGCAAGTCTTTTTGAGGTCTGCTCTTCACCACCAGAGAAATGCCAAGGGTTCTCATATAAACAAGCACTGTTTATAGATACCTTCTCAGCAGTGGCACTCTATTGTTAAACATTAATTCTTATGTATATGTTGTGCAACATTTACACATGCTATTTGGTTCTGTTAGCAATTTGAAAGGACACTTTCAGTAATTTAGGAGCAAAGCACAGGTTTCGGAGAGTTTCCTGCAAAAAATATAGGAACAAATATCTTAAGGAGTAAGCAATTTTTATTTGTTTTATTTATTTATTTAGTAAAGGTGCTCTGAAGTTTTTTTTACAGACAGTGAACATTTAGAAGCAGAGCCAAAAAGACCTTGACTGTTGGTCCCACCTGGTGCATTTGCATTCTGCCAGTGGAGGAGAACAGGCACACAAGTGGTAGAAGTGAGTTGGCAAAAAAGGCTAGGGAAATAATGTCAAGATTTGGGATCATTTCTAGGGAGACAAACAAGCAAGCTCACTATTTTTACTGCAAGGCTCCTGTGAAGAGAGGCAGAGGTTAAACATCTCTGCTCCACCTGTTGGTGAAGAAGAAAAAGGAAAATTCTGTGGAGAGAACAGAGAGAGAACACCCCTGTTTGCTAGGGATTCTGCAGCAATAGTCACAGTTTCAGACTTTTCTGTGTGTCTTAGAGGATAAGGAAGTGAATCAGAAACTCCAAAAGAGACTCAAGGAGGAAAAAAAGAGGATTTACCTGCTTGTCAGCAGGCAATTCTGCCTGGCCTACAGTGACAGTTTGGGAGAGATGCTTGAACAAATGCACCTCACTGTACACACCATACAGAGAGTTTTTGGGTGGAGGCTTTTGGGGTGGGGATGATTTTGCAGTGTGATCAAGCTATGTTACTTTGGAGTGTTTTCATAGAATCATGAAATAGTTTGGGTTTAAATTGACCTTTAAAAGTCATCTGATCCAACCTACCTGCAATAAGCAGGGACACCTTAACTAGACCAGGTTGCACAGAGCCCTCTCCAGCCTGGCTTTGAATTTTTCCAGGGATGGGGCATCTATCACTTCTCTGGGCATCCTGTCCCAGTGTCTCACTACTGTCATTATAAAGCCCATTAACTGTGAAGTCAGCCCACCAGACTGTCAGCAGGGCACAACATCCTCTAGCAGCTGTGAGGACTTACTCCTTGCTATTTTATGGTATGTTCTGCTTTTTGCTTACCTAAGGTTGTAACCACTAAGAAAAACTTCCAATTTGCTGACTGTGGCTATTTGCCAGTGCAATTCTGGGTTGCTCTGTTCAGTATCTAGAGGCTTCCAGGAAAAGTAGAGTTATCTGTCAGGAAGTATTACATCTAGTATCATTACTTCTTGGTGAAAGGTTTAGTTTGTTATTTCCCGGGACAATGGGGATACACTTAGACCTTGTCTGTGGGAAAACAAGTCAGTGACCATGAGCAAGCACACACACAGAGTGCAGAAATGACAACATGTGTTAAAACACTCATGTAAGGAGATTCAAACTGACCCTAGTTGGCAGAGGTATCTAGAATATGCACTTAGAGTATCTCATTCAGTGAAGGACAGCACACAGAGCAGAGAGTTCAGCATGTGTCCTGGAGTCAGAGTCTGTATTTTTAGACTCTAAATCAGAGTGTGCCTGTACAATGGTGCCATTTCAGTATCTCTTTAAGAGCCTGATTTCTCATTGGGGACATTTTTAAAAAGGCCCATGGTGGAGATAAATCACCTACCTACATCTAAAGTCAGGAAAAATTCCTCTGGGAGTCGCAGTGACTCAGGAACAGCTGAGATCTGCCAAACTGGAACAAGTTCAAAGGGAGCACTGCCTATGATCAATTCATTTCAAAAACCTCAGATAAGGGAGTGGCAAGAAACTTTCCTGCCACCAACCATGAAAACAGTTAAGGGGAAACAAGCCATCCACCACATGGGTTTTTAACAATCTACTCAATCTTGATAGTGTAAGGGCCCCAGTGAGTCTGGTAGTAAACACAGAAGAAATCAAAACCAGAGTAAGCTGCTGTTCTGAGCTATAAGGTCATTTTTTCTAATATCTCCAGGCACAGAGAGCAGCTGCAGTTAAGTAGATAGCCTTAGGAAATAGCTTCTTAATACAAGAAAGCAGGAGAAAAGTCATTTTATTTCCTCACATTCTTTTTGCAGGCTCTGTTGCTCAAGTTACAAAATTCGTATGAAATGTAACAATAAAAACCAGCCCTGTGTAGCAAGGGCCTAAAGAAGTTAAAAAAACCCTAAAAGTGGATCTTCAAGGAAGTCCTACATAGTCTTCCATGAATCAATGAGTTTCTTTGGGCACCAAACTACTGGGCACACATGGAGAACCTTGCTACCTCAGGGCTGGTAAGGCTTCTGAGCACAGGTCTCAGCAGAAACCAAGTGAAAAACAAACTTTGAAGCTGTGTCTCATATTAAATCTGTTATAATTCAGAACTTGGTTATTTGTACATGGTGATGTAAATGACTGGGACTCTCACACAGTAACTCTGCATGCTGTGCAAGAAAATAGCTAAAATCCGTGGGAGAGAAGAAAAGAGTTTATAGTCATGGTTTAGGCACAACTCTTGTAACACTTCTACATGTCCTGGAGAATGCCTGGTTGGAGCAATTAGCAGGAAGCATTTATTGGTTCAAATAAGTTCACATTTGGCAAGATTCAAGAGACCACATACCAAAAGGTTCTGAAAAATTTTTCAACAGCCACAAACAAAAGAAAAAAGTAAGGTAACACTAGCCCTGGTCAATGTGTGAAGAGAATATAAAGAGAAAAAAAATCATAAAAATGCATAAGGAGATGTCGTCATAAAACACTTATGCCTCTGCTCTTGAAATACTAGAGAACAGAACTTCCTGAGGATTTAGTGGGAACTTCAGGGATTCATCCAGAATTAAGCTATGGAAAGCTAACGAAAGGCAATTTGACAACACCCCCAAAGTCTTAAACTTCCCAGGGAGAAACTTTAGCCTCTTTTAGGAATTCATAAACCAGGTTGGACAGGAGCCATTTCTGCCTCCAAGATTGTCATTTTTCATGGCAAGAACAATTAAGTACATTTTGCTCCATTTTCTCTAGGGACTGGGTTGTTGCAGAAAGCAACACACCCAGCTCTGGGCAGGAGAGCTCTCCAGGACAAAGGCTGTGCCCAGCAGCTTCCCAAGAGCCCAAGGCGGCACCACATGAAATCCAGGGCTGTCCTGTTTAGCAGCTCAGTAAAAGGAAAATGAGAACTTTTATAACTTTTTGAGTAAAACTTAAATCTTACAGGTATCTTTTCTCTGATAGGAAAATACCTTTTATTACTTGAATTCAAGTCCTTTTTTCATGTGTCTCACGAGATGCATGTTTTGCTGAACTGCATAAGAAATCCCACCCTAAGGCAGATCCACTTGCACAGAGAACATCCAGTTCCATTCAGTGTCTGCACCAGGAAAAATATACTGACCTCATCCAGAGGGAGAAGAAAGTTTGTGTGCAAACAGAACCTGAATAGGATCTTCCTAAAGAGGTTGGGTGAGAAATCTGAATAACCAGCAAAATGTTTCCTCATGGACAAAATGTGTTCTGTGTGTGGGAAATGACCCAACAATTTCCCGTACTACCATGGTACTTTTTCATCATCCATGTTAACATGTCTTTGCAATTCCTTATCACCATCACATCATGGGTCAGAAGTGGCACTTTATTGCAAAACATATTAAATCTTTCTCATGAATCTCAGTTAGGTACAAAATATGTTAAAAACCAAAACCATGGTACCTCTCTGCAGTATAAGTTAGACTAGAAGATTGTAAGAGTATCACATGCCATAGAAATAGTTAACCTGGCAACATCTTTATTCTGTCTTTGCAATTCCTTAACAGCCAGGTTCAGGCCAGGACAACAGACAGGGCTTAGCCTGACATAGAAGAATTCGCCATTTAAATGCTCTAAGTCAGATCAACGACAACCTAAAGACCCAAGCAAGCAAAAAGCCTCCAAACATACTAAAAAACAACCAACAAACCAAACAAAACCCTCAAGCCCCACAATTTTGTCAGAACAGCCAGATTAGCTCCAACTAAAAATCCACCTACAGTGAGCATCTGGGAAAATAAGATCGGAATGAAAGTTAAAAAGATAACTTCAGGTGCCTTAATAAGTTTTCAGCTAGATAATGTTTCATTTGTTTTTAATTGAAGTTTACAGTCTTTATAGCTGCATGATTTTTCTTAAAGTGAAGAAATAAGTAGAGAGGAGGAAATTTAGCAACACCATAATTAACTACTTAGGGCAAATCCTCCCATCAGATTCATGAGACAGATTTCAGATAAGCAGCTCAAATGAAGGATTATCTTGCTAGCAATGCGGAAATGTTGATCAGCTTGATATTTCCATTCTGCAGACAAGAGTTCATGCTGCTGCTCACTATTTTCTGCAAGGAGGTAAATCTCCACAAAGGTGGAAAGTCTGATCCAAAGGGGATTTTGTTTTTAAAACCCCTGCACATGACCATCTTGTACTTGTGTGTTTTCAGGCAGAAATGAGATCTGAATTTAAATGCTGCTCAGCTGCCCCCTTTGAGAAGGGTTACCAGGCAGATGGATGCCCTGATGGTATGATGGATGGGTTGGAGCACATTGCATATGTGCTAATACGGTGTCTTTACACAAACATTAGCACTTGAGGGCATCACAGAATACTCAAGCATTCTTAAAATATTAAGTTCAATTAAAAATATAATCTCTTATGACTGATAACATTCTCAGCATATGTTTCACGGCATTTAAAGATAAATGGAACCCATCTAGCCAGGAGATTTAAATTTTGAGGAAAAATCTCCTGTCCATCACCAGGAATACTCTGAAAAAAAACCTGTATAAAATTTAAACTGGAGCCTTGTCATAACAGTCTTGCATATGCCAGTCCTGTCTGGTGTCTGGGCAACCAATGCAACTGAAAAACTGAGATGCTTGCCTTTTACCATGCACTTTTCAGTCCTTTTGCCTCATTCAAAAGCTGCAGAGATGGCTAGAACAAATTCCTTATTTCTATTTCAGGATCTAAAAGCTGTTTGCTGGATGAGGCTCAAGGGTCTCTATCTCTTCATTCTCTACATAGTAGAAAAACACATACCGATATTTCAGTAAATTATGCTTTGAACAAGAAAGAGAGGACCAGAAGCAAATGGGGGGAAAAACCAAACATAGCACAAAATATTTATTATTGCTGTATTCACAGAAGTAGTACCAGTCTCTTAGGTTTAGTCACTTGAATATGGACTGTGAATTTGACCACAGTGTATATATAAGGTATTTTATATGTCCAGTGGATATACTTCCATTTTGACTTGTGCAAACAGGTTACATGTTTCGCCCCCTATCAAAAAAAAACCATTGTCCACTATGAGAAAAGAAAAGGTTCTATGGCCATGCCACATGACTTCCCCATGTCTTAGGTGTCCACAAGATAAGTAGCCTTCTTTTGTAGTTGGCATCAGAATTCTTCAGAGAGGCAGCTGTTCATTTAAAGTACATTAAAATGCATTTCTTTGCATTTTCTAATAAGTAGAGTGAATCTGTTGGAACATTTAAAAAAAAATCTGTTTGAAACTTGGAACCTAGCCCTCTCCCATCCTTATTCAGATAAAATCCCACCCCAAAACCCCCCAAACAAAAATAATTTTTGCTGAATGCATGCCTAAACAGATAAGCTTCACAGTAAGATTTCCAACAAATACTCACAAGACTTAGGTATCAAATTCCCATCAACTGAAAAAATTCCCCCATTTTTTCCAAGAGCATTGAGATAAGATCATATGCAGACATCACATCACACTCTGCTCATGTCTGTGTTTATTTCTGAAGTACTCATATTGTTCCTGAAATTATTCATCCTTGGGTTCCCAGTCATGTTAGCTGAGCCCAAGAGTTATGGTCTCTTGGCAAGCGCCATTTCTCCTTCAATTTTTCTCTACACAGGCAAACCCTTAAGATACCACGTCTGAACTCAAGAACATCAGTAGGGCACTGCCCTAGTAAGTAAGAAGGGTGCCCATAGTGTCAGGACAGAATCACTTCAAGCTCTACAACTCAAACCCAGCTCTATCATCTCTATACAGGCAGCTGCTCCCTGTCAAGGAGAAGCAGCTTCTTGTGCTCTCAGACAATAAGACAGCTATCTTTTTTCTTCCAGTGGGGAAACCCATACTGGGGAAAAGAGTCAAAAAGCAAAACAATCCAGTAAGCTCTCTGTCACATGCTCACAGAAACAATGATCACTTGTATGCCTCTAGGCATATGACCACTTACTGAACACCGAAATCTGTGTACACATAAACTGTTGATCAGCTCTCAGACACCAGGGTGGGATCATTTGCATTATCACCCTAAACCTCATTTTCAGGGATGAGGTTGCAGAATGGTTTGGGTTGGAAAGGGCCTGAAAGATCATCTATAGTCCAACCACTCTGCCATGGGCAGGGACACTTTCCATTAGACCAGGTTACTCAAAGTCCCATACAATCTGGCTTTGCACACTTACAGGAATGGGATATCCACAGCTTCTCTGAACAACCTGTTCCAGTGCCTTATCACCCTCACAGTAAAGAATTTCTTCCTAATATCAAATCTAAACCTACCCTCTTTCAGTTTGAAGCCATTCCACCTTGTCCTATCACTACATGCTCTTGTGAAAAGTTCCTCTTCATCTCTCTTGTAACCTAAATGCTGTAACCCAAAAAAGCAATAGCCGAGAAGGATTTTTAACAAGCATCCAGTAACAGAATGAAGCTCAACATGTCACTTTTAGGCAAGAGGTTTTTTTATTTTTAAAAATGTTTTGCTCACAGGAATATTTTTTATAACAGCTTAAAATACTGTTTTCATTTTCCTTTGCTTGCTGTTACTCTTTCAGGCAGCCTGCAAGGCTTAACTTTGCATATAATCCCATTTTACTCCTGTTCCTCCTATGAACAGAAAAAATCTTTAGAAAGTGAAGTGTAAGGTAAAATTTATGGTGGACATTAAGAACAGTTTTAAACACTACAGTCTGGTCTGTAGCCCATTAAAAGCCCAATAGACTGTATAATATCCTTGCAAAAAGTCTTTCCACAGTTACTGCATTAGAGAGAGAAGGAGGAAACAGAGAGAAGCAATGCCCTCAGTGACCTTGCCCTGTAATCATACTTACGGCTTGGCAGTGACTGCAGAGCTGATACTTGCCTTGGCATTTGCATTAAATCTAGCTCATGTTGTTCTTGTGAAATAAGTTGTGCTTCCTACAGGAAAAAGAATGTATCTGTAAAGCACAAGTGCTCTGAAAGTGAGTCTTGTTTACTTTGGTAGGGTAGTTGCTGGTTATCTTGGTTATTCAGTAGCAGATGGAGCTCTCAAAGACCTGAACGCTTCTTTGGCACTAATTAATACTCAACTGAGATGGTTACCTTCAGGCATTTAACTTGTGTATCTAAGTTCATCTGCTTTTACTTTAGACATTGCCTCCAGGAGAACTGAGTTCAGAGCACTCCGGTTTCTTGATTTGCAGAGAAATATGAATCCATCTTTCCTTCTCCCTTAAGTATAAAGGGAGGTATTATTCTGATAGCTGAGAAAGTATATGTCAGACAGGGTGGAAACTGTATCAAGACCTCTTTGTAGCTGACAAATAAAATTTGGTCCACGTAGTATTGATGTAGACTGTGAAGAGCAGAGAAAAGTTCTTGGCAAGTCACTTGCCAAAAGCAGCAGTTCCTAATGTCCTTGGAATTTCAGTCATATCAAATGGGAAGGAAGACAACCCAAATAGTGCAAGATAAATGAAAGGCAAAATTTTTTTTTAGGCCATTAGAAAGAGAAGCAAATTCCTTCAAGCCTACAACCTGAATGTTGCAGTCTTTTACCTCAACTTCTCATCTTTCAATTCATTCCCTTCCTTGCTGTTAGACTGTGGGTTTTCTTGACAAAAGACACTCTTTGTCAGCTTGCCTAATTTGCAAATAAATCACACTTACAAGTATGAGAATCATGTTTTAAAAGACTTGAAAAGAACTGAATTATTAACCAAATCTGCTGTTTAGCAAACATCAACGTTCCCTAATGAATTCAACAAATGCTAATTCAAGGATGACTATCAGAAGTTCTGCCATAAAAACAGGGAATACCAAAATATAAATTTGTACCTCTCCACAAAGTTAATAGGTTATTGTTGAGTATTAGGATCCACAAAACACCAGACCTATCCCATTGGGTACCTATTCAAATAATACAAAAGAAAAAATGTCTCTACAGCAATTGCTGAACATACTCAAGCAGGGAAAAAAAAAAAGAAAAACCAAAGAGAGTTTTCTGATGCAAATTCACACAGGCAGAGCTTCTATACACCATGTCACAGAATCACAGAATTATTTAGGTTGGAAAAGACTTCTGAAATCAAGTCCAACCTTTGACTAATCACCACCTTGTCAACTAGACCATGGCACTAGGTGCCAAGTCCAATTGTTTCTAGAACACCTCCGAGGACGGGGACTCCACCACCTTCCTGGACAGTGCATTCCAGTGTTTAACTGTCAAGAAGTTTAACCAGTCAAGAAATTCCTCCTGATGTCCAGCCTGAACCTCCCCTGGTGCTACTTGAGGCCATTCTTTCTTGTCCTGTCACTATTTGCCTGGGAGAAAAGTCCAACCCCTACTTTGCTACACCCTCTTTTCGGGCAGCTGTAGAGAGTGATAAGGTCTCCCCTGAGCCTCCTTTTCTTCAGGCTAAACAGCTCCAGCTCCCTCACCTTCTCCTCATAGGACTTATCCTCTGGACCCTTCACCAGCTCCATTGCCCTTCTTCAGACATGCTCCAGCACCTCAGTGTATTTCTTGAACTGAGGGGCCCAAAACTGAACACAGGATTTGAGGTGTGGCCTCACCCTTGCTGAGAACAGGGGGACGATCACTTCCTTGGCCACACTATTGCTGACTCAAGCCAGGATGCCCTTGGCTTTCTTGGCCACCTGGGCACATGCTGACTCATGTTCAGCTGCTGTCAACCAGCACCCACAGGTCCTTTTCTGCCAGGCAGTTTTCCAGCCACTCTGCCCCCAGCCTGTAGCGCTGCATGGGGTTGTTGTGTCTGAAATGTAGGACATGGCAATTGGACTTTGCTAATATTCACTAACAACATCACAGATGCCCATTTCAGGAAATGGGTCCAAACCCCAAAACTTTCCACTACTCTCAAGCCAATCTTTACAAAGTTAATGTATTAAATGCATACATAGGTGTTATTGTTATTCATACAATGGAATTAGATTAATTTCCAGCCTGCTGTCATAACACATTATATAGGAGATAGATATTTGTCTTATATATCTGGGATCCTTGGTTCTGTGGACAAGTAATGTACATGCGACATCTTAATGCTCTTGTGTGGATGAGATGAGATGAGATGAGATGGATGCTTCCAGTTACATGTCTTTCTGGTAAACTGTGACACTTCAGATCAAAAGCTAAAGGGTATTTAAAAACTGATGATATTTGAGCAGAATTTTCACTCAAGTCCTGCTCAGAATGAAAATAGACTTAATTTCAATGCACAAAGCTTCAGATTGATTGGACATTTGCAAGAGCATAGCATACAATTCTTTGGTCCTCAATGTAGTGTTAGAGATTAAATACTTCTATCTTATTCATATTCACTTATCAAAGGTGTTCGTGTTCTACATTAGCTAGAAACTTAATCCTTTTCAACTTTGGAGGAAAAACTTCACAGAGGGACATATTCCACCATACAATTCACCAGCTCTTTGCTTAAGAAAGTGGAGTAACATAGGAAACCTTGATTGTAAGCTCCAATCTACCCGAATCAAGTGTACTTGTTCACTCCCAAATAACTAGATTTGGGGTTTTTTTACATTCTTTCTGGCACTGGCTTTGTCAGCCTTTCACGGCAAGTTTTGTTTATACAGTTCATTCTACAGTCAAGATTCTATTTCATTTTCATATATCAAAACCAGCACAAAATTTCTTTCCCAGTTAACATTTTCCAGCAGCAGCTAATTTCCTAACGGTTCAAGAATAAATGTTGTGGATAATATCACTCTTCACTGCAATGCTGTTAACAGATTCCATAGGTAATGTAATTTATGTAATAGATGAAATCAGCATGGTGCATCTTTCATTAGTTATTTTCCACTAAACATTGTGCGAACAAAAACATTTGAATTCAGACACAGGGCAGAATTTACTAATATCTTTATATCATCCAGATTTTCCTGAAAATTGTCAATCTTTCTGTTGTTCTCTTAGCATTATTAAAGCACACTACTATCCCTATTGATATTTTCATGTCACGTACTGAAAGAGTTTTCTTTGAGAAACGTCCCCTAAATGTTAGAGATAATATGTAATTTGTGTGAACTTTATTTATCACTACTGTTAAGCAAGAAGGAGTTTACATATGCCTTAGGAAGTTTCTCCTCATTCATATCCCTTTTGTTGGTACCTTAGGCTTCAAATACATCTTTTAGTTGCTGAACTAGTCCAGTATTTGTTTGCATGTGTGGTTGTGTGGCCACTTTGTTCTGTTTCCACAACAAATACCCTGTTTCCATCAGCTGTAGTTTTCTTTAGCAGGAGCTCAGTGATTAAGGATGTTAGTGGGCTAGATGCCAATCTCTCTTTACCACATTTGATATGAAAAAGATGGGGTTACACATTCAAAGTATCACCCTACTCAATGAATAACCACAGTGTCCTCAAGAACCTCACTGAGCAGGCTTCTATTCAGAATAAATGGAATTTATGTGTTGAATGAACAGAAAATAAGTCCTAGTCAAAAACCTACAAACCCAGGTTTCCTGATTATCTTCAGAGTCCGAATAAAAACTTGATATGGATTGCTGTCAATGCAAAAAGTTTCTATTTAAATATGTCTATGGTGAGCTAAGGTATTTAAAATTCTGGCACAGGATGTAATGAAGCTCTTGATTAGCTACAATGTAGACTGTCACATTCCAGTGCATTCAGATTCATCTTTTAAATAGTCATGTGCATCACTGTCTCTGTTACATTTGCTTGCTGCAGTCTGTAGGAGCTTTTGTACTTCCTTTAGTTCCATAACAGAGAATAAAGCTGAAGGAATCCACTACTCAGAAGAAGTTACGCTGCCTGTTTACTAATTACAACATGAACACACTCTCTTTCTCATAGCCAGAGAACAATTCACAAGCAAGAGGCAGGGAAGAATTGTGCCCACTTCTGTAGCAAATCAATTCATCAGCAATGAAGGCTTCATTTTCTACCAATGTTGTCATTAAAAGAGTCACAGTAATTCATTTCCCATTGCTGTTGGTACAGGACACTGGCATGAGGCATTCACACAGGTAACCTCAGATGTTATGTTGTATTAAACTTCGCAAAAGCAGAGATGTATGATGCAATTTCTCTTTGGTTTCACTGAAGAGCAATAAACTAGATTTCCAAAAGCCAGGTTCTTTACATTGATTTTGTGCTTTTCAGCCTCTCCGTGACAACAGTGCAAATTAAAGTATGCATAGCAGGACAAACCATCCTCTTGCATGACAAGATTTTGGTTTCCAATATAGGAACAGAACTTGCAAGTCAAAGCTATTCAGAACAGGCTGCAGTAGATTGAGACTTCAAAGAGAAAAGGTCTGATACTACCATAGGTGAAAGTGAGATCACTTCTTCATCAGTTTAGGATTCACTGTGAATTCTCTGCAGGACATTAGAGAATCTGAGAAAGCAAATGCCAGAAATTCAGCAACACTAAGTCAGTGAAGTGTTTTCACACAGTTCAGAGAACACCATATTCAAACCTCAAGATCTACTAAAATTAGCCTGAAATTAATCAAAGGGTGAAACTAAGAGGCCTTTTTTCTTCAGGAGAAGAAATACTGCTGCTGCTTGATTTACCTGAAATAACTCCCAGTTTTGAGGCTGCGAGCCAACTATATGAGTACATCGATAAAAAGGATGCACCTTAGTCAAAAAGGCAATATGCGTTGTTTGAGACCACGGAAGAAGCAAAACCAAACAGCAGCACTTGCAAAGCAGTCTCTAAAGTTATCCCTCCCCATCCAGCATAGCATAATTAAAAGTGTCTTTAGACAATCTGGTATGATAATCATAAGTAAAAATGACATTTGATGAGAACTATTTTTACAGAATAAGTGGAGACACTGAGTGGAAAAAACATTAATTTGTCTTTTAAAAGAAAATGACTGAATTGTTTGCGTGAAACAGAAAAAACAGGCTTATAAGAAACTCCAAATTATACTAATCCAAGTTCAGCTCTGCAACAGTGTAAGATTCAGTTTAGAGATCATATTGCCATAAATTTGTCTGTTTATTTCCCACACTAGTTGTCACTGTTAAATAATTTCTTTGTGGTTCTGTAACATGTTTTGATTTACCTAGATTTTATTCCCAGGGATGGTTCCATGTCAATTCATGACATCAAGTAATCAGGTGTATGAAACACATAGCATATGTGCAAACATTTGGCAGTCATCCAAGCAAGTGATGAAGGTGAGGGTTTGCTTTGCTATTCCTGATACAGAAATTGCTGCTTCACATCCAGGCTTAGTGGAAGGCCAGAAGTGTGGGACCAAGGAAACAGGCTTGTTCATTATCAGCTATGCAGGCCATGGCTGTGCACAAGTATTTTCCTTGACCTTGCAGTAAGTAAATCATTACCTGGATGCATGTCCTCCTCTGCTGCTTCCATTCAGCAATCAAATTGATTAAGGAGATTATATTATTGAGGACTAGAAACATGGGGCTTTATTTCTTTTGCTAGGGGGAGAAGGAACATGCAGGTGAGTATCAAAAAGACAGGTGGAAAAGAGAAACTTTCCTACTGCCTTCAGTAGGTGCTGCACCATATTGTCACGTGTAACAAGATCATGATTTACCTGATTTAAGACATTCATTTTTGCACCCATAGAAGAAAAAGAACTTGCTGCTGTTAAAAGCTGAAACATCTTTCTTTTCTTTTAATTCACTTTGAGTCAGTCCCCGAGTGGCATGTCGGGACAAAGAAGGGGAAAATTAAGGTAGCACACAGCCATGTACGTACCTCGCAGGCTGCCAGCCAGCTCACAAAACCCCTTTTGTCCGCATGGGCTGTCTAAAGATGACAAATGCTATGTCCCAAAAGATTCCTGCAGCAATGCAACTTACAGGCCAGGGCCAGGTTCTGGCTCTTACCACCAAATCAGACTGAGGTTGTGTTGGGCTTTGCATTCCTGTGCCAGGTCCTCAACTGCAAATTTACTAAGGTTAAAAAGGTATTATGGACCTTACCCAGCTGAAGATGTGGGGTTTTATTATGTGGAATGTGTGCATCATATTAGATTGTGAGCAAGATGCCACAGCCGTTAGAAAGCTGTCTGGGGCATTGAGTGCCTAACAGCATGAAGATGACTCACTGAAATTCTGTTAAAACACAAGACATCTGCTTAAATATGTTTCCTGCCTGTCCTTTTGCATGGCTGGAAATAATGGGTTAGAGATTCTCTCCTACTCCACCAGTCCTGGCATCAAATGAGTGGAAAACTGCTGTAAGCCAGAATCTGGGACTCCCCTTTGAGTGATGTGAGCTGCCACTTGTCTCTGGGCAGTAAAATGACCCCCCTCTCTCACAAGCCTGGGTGAGCAGAACAGGGAGCATCTCTGTGCTACCCTGGCAGCCCCAATGGTTCATTCCCCCAGTGCTCCAGCCATGCTGAGGCCCACACTGACTCCCCAGGGGCTATAAACTACAGCAAAGCCTTTGCTACTGCCTCCTTCTGTCTCCCGGAAGCTCAGAGCTCATATTATGCCTCATACCTACCACTTTGACATCAGTCTTATGCACAGAAATAGCAGCAATGATTCCAATGTGATGTCACACAAAAATTAAGGAGACAATTTCCTATTAAAAACAACACATTGTCTTCAATAAGGAGACTGTAAGCTAGAATAAGAAATACATTCAAACCCCCCAAAAACAGTTTGCCAAAGCTTTTGATAAGATTTGGTTCTGAAGATGCAGTTCTATGACACAACCTGACTTCAAAGGAAATTTTAGCATATAAGATATATAGATCTGCACAAACGTGATGAATAACAAAGCAAAGTCACTTGCAGACTTGCCTGCAGCATCTCTACTTTAAAACCAAATATCATCATACCTTTTTCCCTTGTGCTGAAGGGTCAGACCTAATTGCATTGCTTTGAGAAGACAGCATTTCAGCTACAAATGAAAGCTCACAAGTATTTCATGTTAAAAATAAACTTTAAAGTGAAGCAGCAGATGCTGCCATGGAACATTCCTTAGAGCTTTCATGCACTGGTTCACATCTGTTCAGCTGGAAGAGTGACTGTTTCAAACCAACAAATGGTTTTTAAGTGGTGACAAAAAAGAGAGCAAAAAGACAAAATACTGTAGAAGGCTCTGGAAAAAAATCCTAACTTGCAGTTTTGTATTGCAATAATAGCACTCAGGTAAAGTTCTGGATGGAAACTTGCGTCACAAACAGAAACAACTTAAAACTGCCAGAAATGCAAGCAATTATTTCCTGGTAAAGCAGCAAGAAGGGAACTACTATTCACCCACATAGAAATGCAGTTTTAGAAGCAAAGATCCATCTCATCTTATGATAACTTAATTCTTCCTGCAACCTTTGAAAATGTCACAGTTTTGCAGAAAAGTTACCCTGATAGAAGCTGTAAGTAGATGTTGATATCTAGTGAAACGCTAGGGAATGATAAATCCTGTTTTATCTAAGTGTTTTCTTTAGTTGTTCTATTCCTTCCTACTAATTTATACAAACACATGTCAATGGGACCTCTGTTCCTAGTTTTTAATCTTCAACTCACTGGCTTGTTATCTTTGTAAGCACAGGTAGTCTTCAAAATGTTAGCATGAATATAGTACTTCTCACTGGTAAATCTTTAAATATGCTTTACAAGTTTAACAAAATTAACACTTTACCCAAGTTTTAAAACATCCTTATGGAATAATATAGGTATTGAGAATTCTGCCTGCTTTACAGAAGTGGAGAGTGACCCAGCAAAAATAGGTTAATCACCCCAGGCCACAAGAAGTACCAGCAAAAATGGGATCAAGCAACATGAATTCTTATCTGTTTCTGTTAGGAGAGGCAATTAGTACATTTCCCAAACACAAGTGGCAGAAAAATGGAAAAAATTGCAATTTAAGGAGTGTGGTACTGGAAGTAAAAATCTTGTTTCCTGAAATTGAAATAGAACTGTGGAAGGAGAGTGGACTTTAAGCAATACAAAGACAGAAAGAAAAAATCCCAAGCATGCTGCTGTTCTGCCCTTTCTATAAGCAATCCTGTGACTCCAGTTATGCTTCTCTTATGTATTGGCCAGAGATGTCTCACACCGAACCAATTCTGACTGCCTACAACATCCATACTTAACCTCTGAAAAGCAGTCTCTGGTTAGGATTTTCTGAGCGAGCAGCTTTCAGTGAAGGTGAATGATCTTAAATGAGGGTTTAATTGAGTCTGGCATCTAAACCACTGAGAGGTTTGTAAGCTTTCAAGTATTGATACAAAAGATTTGTGCCTGGAAACATCTGATTAAGTGTTCCATGGTCTTCCCTCAGCATCAGCATCTGAAAACAATAACTTACTTTTTTGTGCTGCTTTAATTGTTACAGTTACCAATGCTGCCAGCAGAGAACTCAGGTTCTCAAGCCAGTAGAAAAAAATATTTCAGAAAGGTTTTTTAGGGGTGCAGTGGTTTTGGTTTGGGATTTTGTTTTAGGTTTTGGGGTTTTGTGTGTGTGTGTGTGTGGGGAGGGAGGTGTCCCCCTGTATGCACATATTAAATATTTAACTTTTTTTTCTTCAGGTATGAAGAAAACATTGGCTACTGAAGGTGATGATTTTTTTTAAGTCCATTATTTTATGGGTTCCTGTTAGCTACTCTGAAAGCAAGGAGAAAACTACTAAAAGTATTAAGTGTCTTGTGCCTCCACCAAATAAAAAAGTTGCATCCCCTCAAACAGTTTACCATTGCTATTTCACCCTTTAAAATAAAAGCTCTTCACCTCAGCTGCAAATAAGAAATGCCAAAAAGAAACTAGTATAGCTCTGGGTCTTAAGAAACATTTTTGGGTGTATTTGTAACCAATCACAAGTGCCAAGAAAAAACATTCTTGTTTCTTCAACACACTCTTACATAATTTGGCACAAGGCGTAAGTAAATCAGCTGGTAAGCAGTGCCCGAACAAGACACTGAAACAGTAGCTTCAGTCTTTATATAATATCTTCCAGCCTTCTCTTTATAATTTAAAACCTAGTCACAACAAGAGATAAATTTTTAATGGCACTATACAATTTGGGTAAGGTAGAGGAGTTTATTTCTTCAAAAGACTGTCATGTCTGGAAATTGAAGCAGCTTTTCATACTGAGCTTTTATTCCCACTACTCTGTTATTCATTGGCAGGATTTATTAAAGTAGTGTTCCATTAACCCAATCACATACCTTGAGCAAAATCTCACTATAGTAGATGTTCAAACTTCTTTTCCAACTTTCTCTTCAGGGTTGGATTTATTATAAAAGTTAAAGTAAAAATAAATATACAGGTCAAATGCATGTTTCTGAGCTCTTAGTCTCAAGGTGACTGATGAACCAGGAATTGAGAGATAATAGTCATGCTTCCCAACACAACTTTGGAGTATTTCAACAATACCTCTTTTCACTTATTTTACCAACTTCTTCATTCTTTTAACCACCAGTAATTGCTAAGAAATTTTGGTCGACAATATTTGCACTTCCATGCACATTATGATTTACTGTTGTCATGAGACAATTTGATCTTTTCCAGTCCTGTCACAATTTTCACCCTAAACATTTCTGATAGTTTTGCTAGAAAAAGATCACCTCATTGATAATGGTCCTGCCTAGAAGGTGGCCGTTTACTGGAAAATTTGGTCAGACTACATGCACAGAGCCTGTCCACTGGATTACTGCAGCATTTGTTTTCAACAGATGCTTTAAAACACTGGCAGGAGCTCTAGGTACTAGAAGACTATTTCATCTCAAGGCAGGGGTAAATTCACATGCTATGCTGGCATCTGGTCCAGTCAGAAGGTTTTTTGGCTTTTGGAAGTTTTTTTTTTTTTTTTTTTTTTACTCTCTCTATTGAAGTAATAACCAGAAGTCTTTGAAAAGTTTGCAGAGAAATAAATGTACATATTCCTGTTTTCCCAATATAACAGCTCTTTTGACAGATGTTTTCGTTTCTTCTAGATCCATCATTGTAGATTACAAAGAGACAGCGTAATTTGGACTAGAAACAACCTTTCTCCTTGTAATCTATATGTGCCCTTAATAAACCCAGCCCCTGAGTAAGAACATTTCCTCCTTTTGCCAAGAAGTGGTCTCTACCTGAGAGGTGGCAGAAGTTTTAAAGCGATTTGTTACTGTACTCTGTGTTTACTCAGAGTTAGAACACCTAACAGGAGCTCTATCAAGACTGCTAAGGCACAGCTCATTCTTTCCATCTCATTTTTATCACCAGATTTAAATACTAATCAACTAATAGGAAACAGCTAAGTTCAGATAAGAGTAGACTGCTTTTGAGATGGAAATTTCATTTGGAGATATTTTTTTTTTCCACTCAGCACCATTGTGCTAATATACAATACATGTTGTTTTCACTGAGTCAGTATCAGGAACCTAGTTAGTGAACACAGAGCTGGAATAATTGTAAAACCTTCCATTCAATTTAAAAAGTGTTCTCCCCAGTCTTTTTTTTTCCCCCAAGGCATACTGATTCAGTGCTAGTTGGGTAGATGCTGAAATATGGTGCTTAGTGAAGAGAACTCCTGCACCCTTTTAGGAACAAACTGGGAGCTACTGTAAAGCTAAGGTTGGAGGTGGATCACAATTTGCCACTGAGATCTCAGCCCTCAAAGCTCTGGATGTTTCTCAGAGGTGTTTTTATCATGATGTTCACAGCTGCTTTTTTACTTTGTTTATTCAGTGGACAATGAATCACTGTCTGGGTTGAAGAGTATTTGACAATTCCAGGGGATTTCTTGTTGAAAGACAAAACATCTCTACATTTAACCTGCCCAACTGGTTTAAAAAAACTGTGTTTGGCTCTTGTAAATCCCACAAAGAGTCTTTGTTTCCCAATGATTCCCCTAATCCTCCCCCACCCCTTTTTATTTCTTACAGTTAGCAATTACTTCTTTTGCTGCATGTAAATCATTCAATTACTAGGATTTGTAAATTGATACAATTTCACAAAGCTCACCAGTTGTTACACCACTGCCTCCCCCATCTCATTGACCAAGGTGATAGGGATTCTGACAAAAAATTCCAGCCTCTTTTTCCAAGAACGAAAAAAAGCCATCACTGTGGTTTTTTCCCCCCAATATATTCTAGAGACAAGGTTCAATTAAGCTACACCTTTTTTAAATGCAAAGAACTCAGAAAAATTTTCTTTTTAATATGGGAAGGCCTGTAGTTTTAACTGCTATTTTTCAAAAGGCCTTATGACTAGATTAAGCAAAATCAAATCTAATCCAAAAAAACAACCAAATTGTTTTCATTAAGAGAAAGCTTAGTTAGATTCTTTCTGGAGCCAGGATCCTCATCTACAGATTTACAGAAAAAGGAAAAAAGTGTGAAAACCTGTAAGGTACTGGAAATTCAAGAATTCTTTTAAGATCTGAGGCTACTTTCTGGCAGTTTTTGTTCAGAATAATTCAACCAAATGACGTGCAGATAGACAATAAGACTAACTTCTGAAATCTTTGAAAAGAATACATCCTTTCAGCAAGTGCAGTGATTTGGAATCCAACAATTAAAAAAAAAAAGAAAAAGTAAGAGGTCTAAAGCAGTGTTTAAGGCAGAAAATTAGCTGAAATCTGGACCAATCTGGAGGGCGAAGCTACCTTTAATTATGCATTCATTTTTTTGCCAAGGCTGCTCCCATGCTGGGTGTCTGAATAGAATACACTGTTCATTTGAACTCATTTTACTAATTTTCCACTTGAAAATTAAAGCATAATTGAATCTTTTTCCAATTAGACATTTTTGTCAGTAGTTTCAGCAGTTGCTACTGGAACTGTAAATGGCTCTGAAGTGTAGGTGGGCAGTCTGAAAAACTACTCTTTTTAGGAGCATTGCTAATGGAGAAGGAGTTTAATCTCATCCCAAAGGATGAGATTAAAAGGATCCCAAAGAAATATGCACTGCCCTGTAGTTTTTGGAACGGAGACTGATTAGGGGAATCATCCAAACCCCAGCTCCCTGTGCAAGCTATGCAAAAGTATTGCCCTCTCATGACTTTTGTTGCATTGTTGTCTTGGAATCATAATTAAAACTATATCAAATTGCTACTAACAACTGCGAACAGGTATTTAGCTTATGCAGAGGTAGCTTTTCTCACATGGGGAAAATGGCATTGATATTTCAAGTTATCCACTGATTAAACTGTGGATTTAATAACTATATGGATAATTTAAGAACACTATCTTCTTGTCAATTTCTTCTTTGTAGATTTTTTACATGTTAAACATTTTTTAAACTAAAATAATGTATAATAATTGTCCACCCATTGCTTCAGGAACCATACTTAAAATGCCAAGTATTTTGAAAATACACACAAGCACAAGTTGATCACCCAACCTTTCTTTTTTTTTACTTTATAAATGTTGCATTTCTGAGCTCAAGTCTTGTTTTCTGTGAACTCTTTCCAATCACTGCTTTAATGCCAAAACTTCCCAAGTAATCCTGCTAGCTTGATTGCTTGCTGGAAGGAAAGACAAACAGAACTCGAGTACAAAGCTCACAAGTATCCAGAAAAGTATTTGTTGAACGATTTGTTTGTCAGGCTATGCGTCCTTCGATCAGTAAATGTTCAGGTCACATCGTAAGGCTTAAGGAAGATGTTGTTTTGCATCAACACAATGAAGTTCAGGTGTCCAAAGGCAGCACCTTCCTTCTGTCTGGATACTCAGAACTTTGTGTCTGCCTTCAAATGTTAAACTGCAGACATTATGGGGCATCATCTCTGCTGGAAGGGAAGAAAGAAAGAAAAAAAACCCCAATACAAAAAAAAAACACAGGGGAAAAAAAACCCCAAAAACCAGCAGCCCCTAAACCAGAGAACTTTTCTTGGCCCTAGGAGGGAAGGTCCATAGGGAAAACAGAGTCAATGACAAAGGGATGGAGGAGTCAGCATTTCTCCTCGCTGTCTGCAGCACACTGGCTTGTTCAGGCCACTGAGCACTGGCAGCTGTGGAGAAACTTCTAAGTTGTAGGGTAGGTTCTCAAAAATGTGAAATGTGCTAGGCTGCGTAGCTTTTTGCTTTGATAGAATCATTAAGGTTGGAAAAGACCTCCAAGGTCATTGATTCCAACCTTTGACTAAACACCACCACTCCCACTAGACCATATTTCAAAGTGCCATGTCTACTTGGTGTTTTGAACAGTTCCAGGGCTGGCAACTCCCTGGGAAACACATTCCAATGCCTGGCCACCCTCTCAGTGAAGAAATTCCTCCTGAAGAAGATTTAATTGGAACATTACTAATTTGGCTGAAAGCATAAGACTTGGAGAGCTGTCAAAGGTATTCTGCATTTTCAATCCAAGAGGCAAGCTTAAGTTACTGTTAGTGCCTCACCTATGTACATTATTATATTTCTTCTGAAGACTTTGTGCCAAGAAAAAAACAAACAAATTCAAGGCAAGAGAGTATAATCCACAGAGAAGCATAAAATGTCTCCATTTCCCTGACTCCCTATGTATGACTACTGGTTTATACCCCAGCACTTTAAACCAGAAGTTAAAAAAAAAAAAAAAAATCTGTATTTGTGAAATATAAATTCCCACTGTATTGTACCATTTAAGTCCCTTCAGAAGTACTGACTGATATCCATAGGATCATGCTGTGATTTTCACATGTCCTGTGAAGACAAGCTGTGACAATCCCTTACAGGTACAAAAGCAACACCCAAGATGGGTTATTTGGTGGTATCTTGCATAAATGAGCCTATGTTAGCCCAACTAATTCACCATTGCATAACTCTGAGCTATAAGTAAACAAGATATTTTGTTTAATTTGCATGGTATTTTGATCTCATCATGTCTAACAATTTCATGCATGTCTCAGTTTTGCTTTTTATTCTGGTCTGGATCACTTCTTCCCTACTACTGTGCAAACAATCAACTCTCCAGGTTATTCCAAATCCTGTCCATGTCTTACATGCATAGACATTTCAAGAACAACTAGTGATTCAGTGAATTTTCACATTCCCTTAAACATTTGGATGCAGATGGTTTAACATTCCTCATAGTACGGTTTTCCTAAGACTGTCTCAATCAGGGATCAAAAACAAGGTTCTTCAAATAGAAAGTTACCCTTTAAAATTTTGACAGCTTTGTCCATTTCATTTGTTATCTTCTACTTCCTAAAAGTCACCTTCATGAAAGTTACCCATACTAGTACAACCTCAAAGTCAGGTTTTGTTGTTTTTCTTTTAAGTGTGTAAATTTTAATGAAATAAGATATTACCTTGTTATATCAGTGGTTATGTATCTTTAGGCTGTAGACATAGTTGTTCTAAATAAAAAGACTTGTTGAAATGTATTTATGATTCAATAGTTGGTTATTTAAGCATTGTCAGAACAGAAATTGGTTAAATAGTGAGGAAAAAGCAAAGGACACCAGAGTAAAAGATGAAATTCCCTTTAGGTAGCAAACTGGGAGTTTGCCCAGACAATTAACTCTTGGTGTCATTGCTTCGAGGCTCCGGAGCTGTGAATGCAGACCTTTTTGACAGCTCGTACAGGTACATGCTGGTCTTTCCTAAATTTCAATGGTGATATTATCTAATTTGTTGACAAGAACTGTCCATTCACTTTTTCAGTGTTGGCCCTGGCAGATGAGTACCAGTCTGCCAACACTGCTGTTCAGCACTGCTGGCAGGCTACAGGAGCAGGCAGCGGCCCAAGGGGGACACTGCCTTTGCAGTGGGATACTCTTCCTGACTGAAAAAATGTGGAGTCCATTCTTATCACAGCTCTGAAGATCTAAAACATATATCAAGATAACTAGACCATAGTGATACTCCAAAGCAGCACTTTTTGTTGTCATTTGCTTGTTTTTAAAGAATATTTGTCTATTACAGGTAATTTTCTGTCTTGAAAACATTTTTCCACAACTTGTTTCTGAATCTTTTCCTTGTTTCCTTTTACACTTTGCAGCCAATATGAAGTGGTATATGAGCTCACATAATCTTTTGTCTTTTCTGCTTATACCAGGTACCTGAAGATGAACTGGCAGCCAGCATGCTTCAGCAGAGACATTGAAAACAAATCTCTGGTCTCTTCTGAGGATGGAAGATAACTGAAGTCTTGCTTTCAAAGGAAATAAAGTATCTAGCACAAATGCTTAGGGAGTAAAGGACTTGTTTAAACATCTGTGGAGCAAGGGTGACAGAGAACAGGCCCAAGACTTTCACATGTTTTATTCTCTATACTTTTCCTGTATCTGTTGGCAGGAGAGAAACAATGAAGACCCTGCCACTCTCTCTCTTTCTACCCAGAGGACTCTCTGCCTGTATGTTTGAACACATCACCTGACCAGAACCTGTCCTTCAAGCCAAGATTGATTAAACACTGTAGGTTAATCAAATGACAGACATCAGCAAGGACATAAAGCAGTATTTGTCTTAGACACAATACCTTGCCCCAAGGCTTATAAAGATACAACAGCCACAAATTACAGCACAGAGCAACTTATGACTTATGTGGAAACTCATGACTGCTAATAAAGTCTGTTGTCAAACATCTGCCCAATATATTATTTATCTATTTCTGGGCCAGCACTCTTGTAAGATTACAATGTTTTTCTGGGCTAAGGAGGAAAACGCTGCTTGATTTTCCATAGCATATTTAATTAATTAGATTAAAAAGCCCAGAAAATATTAAGAAACAGTAATTCAAAACTAGGTCTGTTTGATAGCCTGGCAGGCTATCTACATAAAAGAGCTGTTTCATAGAAAAAGAGTAGTAAGAAACCAGAGATACTCTCAGGATGTTTTTCATGCTGTGTCTTCTGTACACTTGCGTGTATAGAAATGGTAAAATAACTTAATTCCTAACTAGCACAGGTATATAGGTACCTGAAGCCGTGATACTGTGCTCACAGCATAGGACAACTGTAAGAGATGCAGATCTAGTCAGCCAAGATGAAACACCAGGCTGCTGTCAGGCCTCAAGTTACCATGTTTGCTGTGCTGTATACAAGCAAGCACAAGATTCTGATGGAAAGTGCACCCCAAGAAGGCTGGCCTGAGAAGCTTAAAAAAACCCCCAAAAACAGAAACATAAGCCCCCCTAAAACTCACACAAAGGCTATTTGGACTTTTCATAAGACTCGGTGTAGTTTTTGTTTCTATTTCCCTGACTTCAATAATCATGTCTTCCTAACTGCAGAGACTTTTCAAACTATCATGCTTATCAAATATATTTCCTACCAAAAAGACTTCAAAAGAAAGAAAATGAAACTATATGTTTTTATAGGTTTGAACCAATGAACTTAAGAGTTGGAGACCAGCACAAACAGTGCTTCTCACTTTGTGTTGTCATCACCCTTACTATTATTTATACCAGCTTAAGAAGGACATGGACCTGCTGGAGCTAGTGTGGAGGAGAGCCACGAAAACGGTCAGAGGGCTGGAGCACCTCTGATCTATATAAATAGGCTGAGAAATTTGGGGCTGTTCAGCCTAGAAAAAAGCAGGCTCCAGGGAGACCTTATCAGAACATGTTCTAGTACTTAAAGAGAGTACAAGAAAGCTGGAAAGGGACTTCACAAAGGCATGTAGTGGTAGGACAAAGGGGAATGGCTTTAAATGGAAAGAGGGCAGATTTAGATTAGATATCAGGAAACAGTTCTTTAAGGAGAGTACTGTGAGGGTGGTGAAGCACTGGAACAGATTGCCCAGGGAAATTGTGGGTACCCCATCCCTGCAAATATTCAAGGTCAAGTTGGCCTTTGAGCAACCTGTTCTAATGGGAGGTCTCCCTGCCCATGACATGGGGGGTGTTAGGAGATGATCTGTAGAGTTGCTTCCAACCCAAACCATTGTATGATTGTGTTTTTAAGTGCTAACTAAAAGCCCTTGGCTTACTGCTGCCCTGAATAATTATCTGTTATTTGGACACTCCAGAAAATGCACTAAATGCCTTCTGGTCTCAGAGTGCTTTGTACTCTCTTGCTCTCATTAAGAGAAAGTGAGACTATGAACTTTGCTAGAGATTCAGTTTTCAAAACTGGTTCAAGCACGCAAGGATTTGGTTCAGGTACAGATTGACAATAGCATCTGGACTTGCTGAATAATGAATTTCCAGACAGATTCAATTCAGCTAAACTTTTCACAGTTAGACTTTTGGGAGCGATATGACAGCTGAGGCCTATAAATATAATACACAAACGTTTTTTGGACTATATGCACAACCTCACTTTTCCTTAGAAAGGGGCCAACCTGATCAATAAACACCATTTCACAGTTTCTTTCCAATGTGGGCAGCTGCTTCAATGCAGGTAAGCTGCTCATAATATACAATTTCACAAGGTAAAGAGAAATATTAAAATATAAAACCACTACCTCTTCCAAACTGTCCTTTTAATTACAATTTTTCATTGAATTCCAGCTCTAGGCTTAATACAAAGGGGCTGCATAACTAGCTAATGGAGTACTACTCTATTTGCTAATAGTGCTCTGAATCTCACCATTTACTTTGGCTCTGAAAATCAGAATTTGGATAAGGAGGCATAGTCCCACATAACCTAGTACACCATTTTCAGAAAATGCTGTATAAAAAGTTCAGAGCAGCTGTTGGTGGATGCAGTTGGCAAGGGTCCTGTTTCTGTGATAGACCTTTCCCTAAATGCATTTTGAACATTCTCGAAGAGCTTTTATTTCATGACAGAAAGCCATATGGGCAGAAAATTAGAGTGCCTTCATTACAGGGTTACCCCATGGACTACTTCCAGAAATAATAGATCAGTTAGGGTTGGAAGGGGCCTTAAACATCATCTAGTCAAATACTCTAAAGTGTTTTCAAAGGATGGGGCACATTTATTATTTTGGTCCAAGGCTGAGACTCTACAACAATACAAATAAAGATGAGCTCAATACAAGAACAGTTACTAAAAAATGCTATGATGGAAAGTTTCACCTTCAAATTTCACTTGCTATTACCTAAGATAAAGATTGGCCTTGAAGACATGCACAGTACAGGGAGCTTATCCAAATTCAAATATTAGCTGAGTTCTAAATTTAAATCTTAGATTTCTAATTACCTGCAGATCATTTATCTAGGCACACATACAGTGTCTTCTAGAAAGTCTGAGTGTGACACTGAAGCCCAAAGATAGCAGAAATCAAGTGATGGTGACCACCTCCTATCATTATGTCTTCCTTTCAGTTAAGCAGCAATTTCTAGCACATTTAAGTGGCACAGGTGCCATTCCAATCAGAAACCAAAAAAGAAAAGAAAAAAAAGGCAGCTTGATCTAATAAACAAGGTAATGCACAAAGAACTTCAGAGACCCAGGACTCACACTGTACTCTGGGCACATTTACCAGGAAGTGGGATAACATGTAATAGTTGCTAAAAAGAATCTTTCTTTCTCTCTCATACTTCTCCTACCAATCATTTATCTCATGGCTTTTCTCACATTTTCCCAAGTTGAGCTCATCCTGTATTGCAAGGGCTTCTGACAAAACGCCTGGACCTGGTTGATCTCCTGGGTAAGATTCAGCCTGAGAAAAAGCAAAGGAAGTATTCAGCCTTTAACCTTTGGCTTCCAGAGTGCTATGAAGGACAAAGACATCTTTTCATAGGACAACGAAGTGATCAGCATTACATCATCATGCTTTGGATTTCTAGAGCGAGATGAATTTACAAGTTTCATTTTATAAAAGGATCTCATTTTCACAGCTTTCTTTCTTGCTGTTATGTGCCATCATAAATGAATGCATGTGTAAACTGGGGGAAGGGGGGTTGCAGGGGGAAGGAAGGGGGCAATATCCTTGCCAGGGCTTCAGATACCAAAGCTGGAACAGCAGATTTTTGATTCTTCCCTTTCAGAGAAGTCCACAGAACTGAAGCAGGCAAAGCAAGTCCTTCCCCAGTACAAGGTCTCCTGCTGAGACATTTCCACACTTTCTCCTCTTCGGTTTGTGTTACCCTTTGTCTAAGGATCACTTTAAACCAAAGCCTATCACACGGGAAAAGACAGAGCACACATGGGTAGAGCAGAGTCTAATTTGACCCAGTCCCTCCCATAAGGCAATCTTATCATGAAGAAAGAAACTAAAGTATCTTAAACGTTTAGATGCAGCAGGCATCTCAGAAGAGATAGTCTTTTTGTTCTAAAGTGAATTACACTAATATGATTGTTTCCCTTTGTTATTTTTGGTCTAATGATGCAAAACTCCTGTATCGCCAACCTTCAGTAACCAAGCCAATAAAGGTGATGGCAGAGCATATTTTGGCCAGTCACCTCCTCTTGAGAGGTGGTAATTAGAACATTGATCCTGAGGTTTTCTGATGATGTGATTTGGTGGTGCTCCAAACCCTCTTAGTTCTGTCATTCTTGTGAAGGTTGCAGTTTAAAGAGAGAAACAAAATATACACCAACCCAAAACCACAAGAAAGCAGCAGTTGCTGTTAAAAAAAAATACAAGAAAGCACCTTTCACTGAGGTGTCCAAGTATATTCTGTAAAAGAAATTATATGAAGTTTGGTCAAAATGAGCCTGCTCTCATAAGTAGTAAACGTCTGAAGTGACAAGCTTGAATGACAGAAAAGTATTAACTGCCTTTTTATTTCCTCCTACAGATTGGCAAAACTTGTTATGTCTTAGCTTTAAATTGAAAGAAATTAAAGCACATTGAAACAAAAACCTTCATCTGCCTCATGCACATAAGACTACTCCCTGCCTTTGGAGAGTGCAGCTGCAAAATGAACCACACGCAGAGCAGGTGGCATTTCTCAAGGCATGGCTAATTTCACTCTTTGTAGTTGTGATGAGCAACTCGACTTTTCCCGTGCCAGCTGACAGACAGGTCTTGTGACACTTACCTGTCCCAATTTTTAGAGCTTCACAAAAAAGAATGGATGATAAAAGAAGGCAGCAGGCACAGTCAGGCCACCCTATTTTAAGATTATCACAGGTCACTTCCACTGGCAGTAGAAAATGTGCTAGTTGCACTAATGACATTAAAAAGAGATTAAAAATAATTAAGGAATTGCAGTGTGTTGTGCCAAAAGAGGTCAGTAAGGTAACGTGCTGTCATAAGGCATCATGAAAATGCCAACTACTCAAAGTACACAAGAAATAAAAGTATTTCTTAAAACATGTACTACTAATCTGAAATCCTGACAAAGACACCAATAAATACTTCCCAAGTGTTGCTCTTTGTTCATGTACCAGAGCAGAAAAAAAAAATGGATAGGGATTGTTTAATTTTACTGTAAATTTGATATCTTAATGATCCTAATACTGGAATCAAAAAATATCAAAATACATTGAAACTCATGGAAGAAAGTAGGTGCTTCAACTTACAGTGCTCACAAGGACATCTGGTAAATTAATTTTTTTTTTCCTTAGGTGAGATAATTTTTTTTAATGAGGAAATTTTTTGGTAAGGATCTGTAATTCTATCCATGGATGTGACACTCTTTCTTAGTAGGTTTCAATTCAGAGCAAAGCAATCCCAAAGATACCTGTGTGGGGAAATGCAGAGACAGGTTTGACACTTAACTATGTCAATTATAGTAGAACTTAAAACCATTCCTTCTGCATTTCTGCAAGTACCCTAATGATCAGAAGAAATAGCTATTTTTGGGTAAGAAAACTGAAACTGAAGAGCAGAAGCAGGCACACTATTGGAGCAAAAAGACTGACCTGACCTACACTGTAGAAGCTGACGTTTTTAATCGTGGAATGCCACTGTTTCAGTTGTAATGTTTTAGCCACTGTGATGTGGGTTTGTTATGATGTTTACAGACTAGTGACAATTATAACATTATAGAGGGTATTGGGGAAAGTCACTTTCCCCAAATTTTATTTGGTAGCAAAAGAGGACTTACTTGAAGGGAAACCAGTTCGAATCAAATATAGTTGAATGAGATCTGAGGCCTAGGACTTAAAAGCCTCTGTTTGAGATAAAATCTTAAGTAGACAAAAATTGTTATACTGAGGGTAACAAATATCAACCAATAACCAACCCAGCTAAAATTTCATTAACAAGATCACCAAGATCCTCAAGCATTTGAGGAAAAATTTAAGTAATGAAGATCAGTAATTTTCAAAACCCCTAATCTTAAGCAAAGACTTTCTGCCAGTTTCAGCTGTACAAATCAGAGATTTGCCTCAATAGTTATTCCTTAACCTCAGTTTATTTCTCCCAAATGTGAATATCACCACAAGCTGTGGAAGTAGGCAGCACATACCACTCTACCCCAAATCCAAGCTCAGGGGAAAATGTAATTAGCTATGTCATGCATGCACTCCTGATGGGGGAAAAAAGGTATATGAGAAGACAGGTCTTGAACCTTAGCAAATACGAGTTCCTAGAACAGGATGCTCAAAGACAAGTACCAAAACCCTGCACACCATGAGCAGCTTCTACTTTTTCTCCTCCTTGATTAAGTTTCCCCAGTTATTCAGAGACTACACTATTAGATGATAATCTCCTCAGAATTCACACTGGAAAAGCAAAAAAAGGTAACTCTGTTTTCTGAGGCGGTTTTTCAAAGACAAATCTTAGTAAAACACCAAAATCCTGTTTTTCTCCCTTTAAGCCATGAGGGTACAAGAAGATTTGCTATGTGGAACCTGTCAAAGCTATTCTTGCTACCAAACATGAATTCACTTCATCTGCAACCTCTTCATGGTGTACTTACTTCTTTGCATCAGATCAGGTTTAAATTGGAACTTCTTGCAGACCAGCTTCTAAAAGAAAACTACCATAAGAAAAGCCGTCTTGCTATCTTACAGCAAACAGCAAATGTTAAATAGCACTGGAAACAAGTACATGGTGCTATGACAACTGCTCTGATTCAAGGTCATCACCTGACTGCTTTGCATACCACAGACCTCATGGAAACAGGATACAACAATCGCTGTAAAGCAGGAACTCCATATTGAGGTTGAAGAGGAGAAAGTAAGCAAACATCTTCTGGCATTTATTGTTCTTTACGTGGACATCTCACAGCTTGTGTGTGGGTACACAACAGGCATACAGAATGTTAGGCCCTCGGAAGGGGGAAGAACCAGGGCCCCCCCAAAAAGGAGCTCTGTTTATTTTGTATTAGAACTAATTAACTTAAAAGCATTTATCTGTAGAGGAACAGCTTTCTCTCATCTTGAACATGCCTGTCAGGGGGACCAGGCAGAAGTAACTGGTGAGCAGGGACATGATCTGTGATATGTCTTGACATGGCTGTGCTTCACAGTGGAATAATTGTGCATGAAGTTCACTGGATAAATGCTCATTTCATGTATATACCCAAAGGTAACATATCTCTTCTGATTATACTGGGAGTGGTATTTTCCCAAACATGGCTCTCCAGCCAAGCTGAGCCTTTGGAAAAGAACATATCCAAAAAGAGAAGAGCTGGAGAAAAATCCAGTATTTTATCTCTAACACCCGACAGTGATGGTGCACCCCAGAGTGACCCGGTGTAAGGCAGGGTACCAAGATCTGAGCTTTGGGAATCCCACTGCACGAATCAGCATGAAGTCACCAAATCTCTCGGCTGGTGACGCAGCATGGCACCTTAGGGAGAATATACCAGCAAACCCACTATCCAACCTCATCTCTCTCTGGTAACAGCTGTGAGCTTGTCACTGCTGTTTTCCTGATTTAGAAGGTTTCACAATGACTCTTAACACAGACATCAAAATAAACTTCCTTGAAAAGTCCTAAAGATCAGAAAGGAACAGATTCTCCATTCCATTTGGGGGAACTGGAGGGTAAAAAAGGTATATCTTCTCAAGTGAGCATTGGGCAGGCCTATCCCTTCAGTTCCTTGGTTAGGATAATGGGCAACACAAGAAATAAAACCCTTGCCTGACTTCCTGATGGTTCCTGTGATAACAACATACTCTTAATTCTCAAATGCTGGCAAAAGCCCTGAGATAGTTTGGTATGGTTTCCAACTCAGATACCTCCCTAACTTCTGAGCAGTTTAACCTAAAAATGAAAAACAGGCTGTAGCTGTGGAAACCTGAGTGCCATCACTTCTACCCTTGTAGTATGGCAATTGTTTCCCAAAATAAAACTAATTGGAGACAAGTGATAAATCTTACTAGAAGCCAAGTTCATCCCAGGCACAGGAAATGACATTAAATTTCCTGTAAATGGCTTATCAGGATCTCCTATCTTGTCCAGCCCAGCTCCTTTCACAGCTGGCTTGTGTGTCCTTGTAACGTGGTGCTGCACAGGCCATGTTCCTGCTGCTGCTGAGGTCTGCTTGAAAGAGCAAATGTTCACTTTAAATGGTGACAGAAAAAGACTAAAACAATGCTGGGGTGTGGGTGTTTTTCTAGCTGCATGCTTGTTTTGCTTCACAGCACTGTACCTCAGATTATTGTGTAGCTTTTGCTGTAAAGTGTCAGTAGGTGTTCATAGCAATTAAGTAACAATAGATACATGTGCAGATCATTACAATTAGCATGAGCTGTTCCTTTGGCCACCCATTGCACATTACCAGATAGGTTAGACAAGTGCAAAAGTTATTTACTGAGTTCATTGGAAGAAAGTATGAAGCTATGTAATTAAAAAAAACAACCCATTCATGTTTCAATGACTTAAAGAAAAAGTAATTGGAAAAAAAGAACCATGAATGTCTTGAGAAAAAAAAAAGACAAAACCAGAGGTGCCACAAGCAAAGAAGTTTTAAGCAAAGCTCAATAAGAAAAGTGCTCATAAAAACGACACAGCATCTCCAGTTAAACTCCAGGCAGAGATCTCCTAGCCATTTCCCAAAGTTTTATATTTTCTTATCAGGGTTATCATACATATCTAACGACTAATCAGAAAGTTCAGAAGCACAGCAGCAGCAAGTTGTGTTGGATCAACTGCAACCCGCAGGGCTACCTATCGGTTCCTTTGGAGGGACAAAAATTCCTAAAACTCTGGATGTGTATCGCCCTCTAGTGACAGTCACCTGCCGCCACAAATGGCTCGATCAAGGCTTGGCGCTGCGGTGGGGGCAAAGCCTTAGGGCCAGGAAAGCCTGTTAAAAACACAAACGTGAAGGGCAAAGAGCCAGTCATTGCTCAGTCACCAGCTTCACCAAGAGACCAGAGACACCTGAGACTTGCAAAAGGGTGAAAAAGTCCAGCTCATCCGTCTACCCATCAGAAGTTTTTCTATAATGTGTACTGAAAAAATAAGTTGGAACTCAGTGCATTTACTCTGCTTAGTCTCTCTCAACTTTTCCTGAAAAATTAGGTTTAAGAACTCCTAGAAAACAAAGTTCTTATTAATCAGGCCATGTGGCTTTCTTGAAGTCTGAGATTTTTAGTTTCAATTCAGTTCAATTCAAATTTTCACTGTATTCAATCCAATGACTTAGGAAAATATGAATATTATGCTTAAAATGTAAATTATAAAACTTATTTTTATTTGTTCCTCCAGAAAAGGTTTTCACAGAAATCATTATGTCTTCATTTCCACATTTTTGACAGAGTAACTTTCCCTGTGGGAATACCAAGAGTAAATGTTCCTGATACTAACTCATGTACTATGCATTCCCAGATTGATGCCCTGGGAGTAAAAAACAAAACAAAACACAATAAAAAACCCATAAATTCACTCCAATTTAGCATGGAAAAAATTAGACATAAAAGATCAACACTAGACTGAAAAAAGCTGGAAACTATACTGGTCTTAGGATGTTCTTGTAGCACACGCACACAGTTTGCCAGGTACTCTTACCTAAGTCTCATGGTACCATGACAAGACACACCTTCAATTAATTAATAAAAGCAAGCTGCTTCCAAAAGTAATTTCTTTTAATCTCAAATACTTGAATACACTTCAGACTGAAGAGGTAAGTGAAAAGCTTCCCATAAGGTTAGTGCTTCCCTGACTATTTCTGACTGTCTCTCCTGCAGATGCCCAGAGGGTTACAGCAGTCACCAGTGCCTCTGCCCTTCATTTAGAGCCTAGTAAGCCACTATAACATATACCAGCAAGGAATAAGATTATCCAATAAGTTAAATACTTGTGGTACTCCTATAGGGATGTTCCCCTAAAAGTGTAAGTAAAATAAGAAAAAAAGTGTTTTCAGCTGAGTTCTCCAGAGCTGGATAGAGAATCTTATTCTGCTGACTTGCTCGTGGAGCTGCACTGCTTTGAAGAGAACTTTGGTGAGATTTCACAATAGTCAGCAATATTAAGAGATGCACATCTACATGAGCACAGAGAATGTTTAAACATTTGGGATGTAGCAATTTAAATAAGTTGATCACTATAGAAATGCCATAAACAGCTCTGTGGTTATACACTGTTACTCAAATCTCATGACCCTTTCCATTGCATTTTGAAGCTACCATTAGCTTCTGTGGCCAAAACCAACAGAAACAAAAATTATTATTTCCATTTCTCAGATAAGAGCTACAATACTATCTATTTTTATATAAGTTTTCTGAAAAAGGTATTCATACATTACCATAAATCAGTGAACTGGAGAACTTAGGAGAACTTTAGCACTTGGTTTGTAACTTGGACTGCTCTTCTTTTGTGTTCCCCAGTAGCACATAATTTGTGTCAATGACCCAGTAGGATTTAGAATCTTCCCAGCTTTAGCGTGCTGCTTTGACTTTCTGACCTTCAGTTTTCAAATGCAAAGTCACCGGCAAGATATCTCAACTACGCTCACTCCAAAGCTTATGGGGATTACCTTCAGTCAATGCTGTAGCGCTCTGCAGGAGTGATCAAGGTTTAATCTGTTTCTAATTAAAAGCTGATCGGCTTGACCCTGTGCTTTAAAAATATCAAGCTGTTTATATAAACTGGTTTTTCTGCTTTTTTTTTTTTAATCCCCAAGATTTCATAACGCAGCCAATAAAAGAACACAAGGCATTAGAAAGAGTTGGTTTTAACCTGGTATAGGAGGTTATGCTTCAGAATAATGAACAAAAGAAATTTCAAGAATAATTAGAAGTGCTAGAAGTGAAAAGAATGAAGAGGCAAATAAGTAAGTGAACTCATGTTAGATAAACATGACCATTTTTTTGCTACAGAGAGCAAAGGCCATTACAAAACAGCAATAGAGACACTACAAAAGATCACTGCCTGTGTGATGTAGTTAATCTAAGATAGTTTAGAGTTAGATTAAGCAAAAATGAAGACAAAAAAAGAAGTCTACATGCTACCCACAAGGGAGACCATGCAAGTAAATAACACTGTTGTTAGGTTTTATTATGTTGCATTTTCTAGCTAATATGAGGAAACAGCCACCTGAAATTCTGACCTACAAAGTACTTGAGAACAAAGATTCAGCACTTATCTCTAAGATGGTTTCTCCAAAATACCCTTCTATCTTATTTTTTTCCAATTAGACTTTTTTCTCCTCTTTTCTATTCAGACGGAGCAAGCCGGCCTTCTAGATTATTTTATATATTTTTCAACTAAAAAAATTTTTAAAAAAGAAAGACAAGAACAACTTATTTTTTTAAGTAACATTTTGTTTTACGTAAAAGATTGAGATTTTCTTACCTCTAAATGATGGCCTCTTAAATCACTGTGATACAGAACCAAAAAAGAAGTTTCTCCAGAATACCCCATTTCTAAGGCCTTTCTCAAATGCAACTCATCATTTTCCAGATAATTCGTGGAGCTTCCACTGTGTACTGTGATATACAAACTCCAGAAATCCATATACTGAGATTAGAAGGTCTCACTGTCAGGGGCTGAGCACCCTATAAGACTCAGTATTTTCCATTTTAATCTACTTACAGTTGCATGGTCTTTTTTCAACCTCTGCATTCAGTATCAGAAGTTCTGTGACAATGAAGCTTCTCTTGACCCACATTCAGCACAGCACGGAGGACGACAGACATATTTGAGAGACTTGTTATAGGAAGAATGAGGGTTTGCATCTGAAAGCTCTTTATAACCAGAGGCAACAGTGTTCCTGTGTGTAAGCATTTTTATATCTTTTTCGCACAAATTGGATGAAGTAAAGCCATTAATTAATTTAACAAGGATGTGCACAACACACAGCTGAAAACGTGTAGCAGCACTGTTCTTGGGACACCCAGGTGACACAAAGACATGACTTAAATGTAGCAATTCCAGTTTAGGCTTGAAGGTGTGTCTTGGGGTGACTTTATGATGTGTATCCCATATCTACGGAAGTGGAAAGCAGCTGTATGGAGTCCCACACGACGGGTTGCAGAAGCTACTGAAGGAGAAGGTGGATCAAGCCAACTCACTGAACTCAAAGCTGTTCAACTAGCCCTGAACATTGCTGAAAGGGAGAAGTGGCCAAAGCTCTATCTCTACACTGATTCATGGATGGTAGCCAATGCTCTGTGGGGATGGCTGGGAAAGTGGGAAAAAGCTAATTGGCAGCGTAGGGGAAAACCAGTCTGGGCTGCTGAAGAGTGGAAAGACCCCGCTGCCCGAGTAAGAAAGCTGGTTGTGAAAGTCCGCCACATAGATGCCCATGTCCCCAAGAGCAGGGCTAATGAGGAACACCAAAACAACGAGCAGGTAGATCAGGCTGCAAAGATAGAAGTGTCACAGGTAGACTTGGACTGGAAACACAAGGGAGAGTTGTTCCTAGCTCGATGGGCCCATGATGCCTCTGGTCATCAGGGGAGAGATGCCACCTATAAGTGGGCACGAGACCGAGGGGTGGATCTAACCATGGACAGTATCTCCCAGGTTATCCATGACTGTGAGACATGCGCTGCGATCAAGCAGGCCAAGCGGGTGAAGCCCCTGTGGTACGGTGGGCGATGGTCCAAATACAAGTACGGGGAGGCCTGGCAGATTGATTACATCACACTGCCTCAAACCCGCCAAGGCAAGCGCTATGTGCTCACAATGGTAGAAGCCACCACTGGATGGCTGGAGACCTACCCTGTGCCTCACGCTACGGCCCGGAACACCATCCTGGGCCTTGAAAAGCAAGTCCTTTGGAGGCATGGCACCCCTGAGAGAATTGAGTCTGACAATGGGACTCATTTTAAGAATAGCCTTATTAATACCTGGGCTAGAGAACATGGCATTGAGTGGGTGTACCACATCCCTTACCATGCACCAGCTGCAGGCAAAGTGGAACGGTGCAATGGATTGTTGTAAACCACTTTGAAGGCACTGGGTGGGGGAACTTTCAAAAATTGGGAACAGCATCTAGCAAAGGCCACCTCGTTAGTTAACACCTGAGGTTCCACCAATAGAGCTGGTCCAGCCCAATCCGAACCCCTGCATACAGTAGATGAGGTCCCAGTAGTGCATGTCAGAGGTCTGTTAGGAAAGACTGTGTGGATAAATTCTGCCTCGAGTACAGACAAACCCATCCGTGGGGTTGTCTTTGCTCAGGGATCTGGTTGCACATGGTGGGTAATGCAGAAATATGGAACAACACGTTGTGTACCGCAGGGAGATTTGATTGTTGGGAGAAAACCATCTGTAATGTGAAATGCCTGTGTACCTCTGCTTGCTGAGTGTCACTGTCACTGTTTGTACATAGCTGTACATATATATGTATGTATTGATGTGTGTGTGTAGAGTTAGAATATATTAGTTTGGGCATTGAGACGATAGGGGATAAGGGGTGGAATGTCTTGGGGTGACTTTATGATGTATATCCCATATTCTTGCCCTATGCTCAGAAATTAACTTTGTGCCTTTCTATGCCTTTAAACTGAGCCCGAGAGGGGGAAGAAAAAACTGAGCAAAACTTTTTCAAAGCAGTTTGCAGCTTGTTCAAGGTCACACAGAGATAGCGACTTTTTTTCCAGCTGCAGCAGGGGAGGGAGGAGGCACCTGGCTTGCTGCTGCCCTGTCAGTTTTTGGCCAGTTGTTCATTTTCCTTTTCTCCAAAGAGAGACTGAGAGTTGAACTTTTTTCTTCCCTGGAATTTCAGATTTTCTCTCTTTTCTGCTGGACTGCTCCAATATCAGAGCACATCGGGAGGACTTTCCACTGGGCGCAGAGGGCCTGGCCCTGGCCCAAGCCCCAGCTCCGAGGAGACCAAAGGGAGGACTCTAACACTTTCCCAGGTTTTTTCTCCACAGTGAAAGATTTTATTATTTAGCATTATTTTCCTTTCCCGTGTGTTTGTTAAATAAATAGTTTTTATCTCCTTCACTTTCCTTCCAGGAAAATTTATTTTTCCTGAACTTGGTGTGGGAGGGGTGGTTGTGCCTTCTCTCAGAGGATATATATCTAAATTTGGCCAAACTGGCACAAGGTGGAGTTTACATTATATTAACAAAACATAACTTGCTTTGTCAGAGACAAGGGTACCATTTGCCTGGAGAAACCGGAAAAGATTTCATATATAATTTCCTTTACCTACCTCTTTGTTTTTCCATCAATGTAGATTCCTTCTATTAGACTTTGAGGAGATAATTGTGAGCACCCTGAATGTCCAGTGAAACTTCCTCTTCTCAGTTGTAGCATTTTCTTTTCTTACACTTGGCCACATCTCTGTGTTTTCAGCTGCTGTAGTGCACTGTATTTGAGGCTGTGACTTATTATGACGAAGAAAACATGATTTTAAATGCATAAGCTATTGACTCATTTGTTAAACAATCTACCAGCAAACAAACTTGCATCAGTGCTTCATAATTCATATTGACTGGTGCTTGCTGCTCAGAAAGAGCTTAGGATCTTGGTCATCTCAGCCATAGCCAGTTGTCCTAATTAATAGCATTCACTTTAGGGGCGTGTTTAAACCAAGATTGATTGCTGCCTGCTCCAGCCATCTGAGAATGCCCACGGATTTGAAGCAATATAATTTTAACTGCCAAAAATTCCCTTCTTCATGTTGTAGATGTAACTCGGTAAACCATATACTGCTGTGCAGACTTCCCATTTTGCAGGAAACAAAACCTTACTGTTTGAGGAGGGAACATGACCTTAAAAAAATATTTTCCTCATTACCAAATACCAAGTTAATATAATGTAAACAAGTCATATGTAAGGTATTTATATTTATACGTTAAAGCTGGGGGTTTTTTTTAATATATACTATGTTGCTAGAAGAGATTGTTCAGGTGAGGGTTGGTGTGTGTTTGCACACAGACCCTAAAATTCCTGAAGTCTTTTGCTGCCCACAGGAACGTGGGGTTTGTAGGATTTACATTTGCAATGGAAAGGAAGTGAAGTTAAAAAGAAGTGATGGTGAATTGCCTGAAAATAATGGGGTTTGTCTCTTTTCAGAACATGCACTTATATTCTGTTTTGAGCCATTTTCTTGTAAGCATACCATAAGGTAAGAATTGAATGTCAGTGCAGTTGTCTTACAGGAGAAAAGTGCATGAATAATGAATGCTAACTTGAAAGCAGATACTGCTGGTGATCATCCTGACTATATATGTGTTATATTCTAAAATGATACAGCAATTCTCAAATATTCACGTTTGAAGGAAGGAGAAACTATATTGCAGAAAATATGGAGAATATTTTATTAGTCATGAATCATAGAATGGTCTGGAAAGGATCTTAAAGATCATCTCATTCCAACCCCCTGCCCCTGGACAGGGACACCTTCCGCTAGACCAGGTTGTTCAGAGCTCCATCCAACCTGGCTTTGAACACTTTCAGGGCCGGGGCGTCCAAAACTTCTGTAGGCAACCTGTTTCAGTGCCTCACCACCCTCACAGTGAAGAATTTCTTCAATATCTAAACCTACTCTCAGTTTAAATCCATTCCCTCTTGTCCTGTCCCTACATGCTCTTGTAAACAGTCCCTCTCTGTCTTTCCTGTAGACTCCCTTCAGGCAGTGGAAGACTGCAATTAGGTCGTACCTAAGGTTTCTCATGAAACCTCAGAGAAATGGTCCTAACTGTATCTTTAGCTAGTTGAGTCTTTTCAGTGACAGCATTTCATGTTGTAACCTGAGGAGAAAAGACATCAAATGAAATCTGTTGAGTGCAGCCTGGGTTTAAGCAGGAGAAATTCCAGTGATACTTGGTTTTGTACTTTGCTAATTCCATGGCTTGCTGTCTATTTACAGTCTTTGTCACGGCAGTATTTCCAAGTCATTTCAATTAGAGAGCTGTGCAGATCAGGATCATTTGTTTACCCTACATTTGTGCCCAGGTGTTATAAAAAAATGTGCACCAACAATATTGACTTCTTAATTATTAGTGTCTGCTATGCTGGTATTTCCCTGGTTTCATCCCTAGAGAAAATACATTCTCTCCATTTGAAAGCAAAGTTTTTTGATGGGGAAATAGAAAAAGCAAGTCTCTTGGGAAACTCATGAAATACCATGAACTGTCTGACAGGAACAAGTTTGAAAGCCAAAAATGCTGCAAAAGCTGTCTTTTCTAGAAGAGCTGCATACATATAAAGACGTTTTGAACTCCCACAAAAGAGACACAGTTATGACCTTTGGTTTGGGGAGATTTCTACCTACCTCTAGATAAGGACCTGGCTTTTGTGGTACCTACTCACGGAGTGACCAGACTGTGAATAGACATTTGAGGGTTCCAGGTACTTAACAGCTGCTGTGGATCATACTAGTAGAGATATTGTGAAGGGGCCCAAGCTCTTGCTGTTAGATAACTGAGCTCATACCCAAAAATGGTTGTGTTAGATAAATGATATTGGGGCAGGGGGTGGGTTAGCAATGAGAGATGGGACCATCTAAATGTTTCTGTGAAGTCTTTTTCCAATATGCTTGTTCATGAAGATTTAGGCAGTGGGCACTGATGCTTTGCTTGCAAGGTTACAAGTTCTGTCTTACTACTCTGGTAGAAGAGCACTCCTGAACACAGGGAAAAACTTTCACTTCTGCTAAGCCAAACTGATTTTCCCTAAAAGCAGTGTTTGCACAATCCCCACCTTTGTAGAATCAATACAGCTGAAAATGTAGATACAATTATGGAAATACCTACTTCCCTCTTTGCTCCGTTCTCTGTTTGGTCATCACTTGTAGTTCTCCCATATGGCTTATTACTCCAAATAGCCAGTCACTACAGGTAATGGTAACAGCGGTCTAGTTTATTAAAAAGAGGGAAAACTTTAACAGGAAGAGCTGCCCACTTGGAACACTTAACACTGTAAGAAAGACACTATAATAAGTCTCTTGCCAGCAGGTTTGGCATTGTTTTTGGAACATAAGGGATAGCTGGCACCTCAGTATAAAACAAGCCATAGCAGCATCTGGTGTCCACAACAAATACTTCACTGTATATTTTAAAGAAGAAAAATAAGAAAAGGGAGTAAAATATCCGGGGAAAAACCTCAACAATGTCTCTTTTATTCAGACCTCCATCTTGGTAGTTGTTATGAATTTCCAAGCAGATGTTACTACTCCCTCCCATTGTTATCAGGGTGCCACCGAAGTTCCTTCTGGGCTCAGCTTTGGCCAGAGGTGGGTCTGTCTTGGAGCCAGTTCGTCCTGGCTCTGTCCAATATGGGGGCAGCTTTTGGTGGATTCTCACCTGTAGCTCCCCAGATGCCAAAACCTTGCTACAATCCAGTCTCCTCTGCAATTTCACAGAATCACAAAATGGGTAAGATTGGAGGGACCACTGAAGATCAACTAGTGCAACATCCCTTCTCAAGCAAGGTTCCTTAGAGCATGTCATGCAGGATTGTGTCCAAAGACCTTTTGAACACCTCCAGAGACAGAGACTTCACAACCTTCCTTGGCAATCTATTCCAGTGCTCAGTCACCTGCACAGTAAAGAAGTTCTTCCTCATGTTCAGGTGGAACTTCCTGTGCATCAGTTTCTGCCCATTGACTTTCATCCTACTGCTTGTCACCACCAAGCAGAGCCTGGCTCCATCCTCCTGACACCCTCCCTTCAGATACTTAGATACACTGATAAGGTTCTCCCTCCGTCCTCTCCATCCTAAACAGGCCCAGCTCCCTTGGCCTTTAGCTATGAGAAGAGAAAAGGAGAAAGAAGAAGAGCGTAGTCAGCAAACAGTTTCTCTAGCCTGAAACGTCTCTGACCTTGGAGCTGTTATCTAACAGGCCCCTGAGCACTTCTACTGTTTTCACTTGTTTTATTGTATTTGAAATTGTTTATTGTCCAATTTTGGAAAGAATTCCTAATGAAGCAGTTATAGAGGGCAACCTTGGTGCTGAAGGCCAGATCTTCCTGGCAGAACTGCAGTGTCTTCCTTTTCCAGAGGAACAGCTCTCTCTGACTTCCATTCCTCATCTGTTGCTGTTTCTCATGCCACGTAACGTCTGGCTGGATCTTCAGCGACACCTTGGCTTGGGAGTTGTTATGAATTTCTAAGTAGATGTGATGCCATGAAGATTTTTTGCCTTCTCTTTTATACCCCTGTTATACCTTTTTACAACTTCTGTATTGTTTTGCCTACATTCTTGGACTTGTTTGTTCAGCTAGGAGACTAAACAGTTTAGAAGCTTTGTAGCTAGGGATCAGTGTGCCCCAGACCCCAAGGTCCTCTCAAGGACACATTCTGTAAACTAAGGTAGAACCATCCAGGGGAAGGCTCCTAGGGGAGGGGGGCTCATTCAAGCCTCTCATTGGGGAATCTTTGATAGATATGCTAATTAGTAAAACCTATAAGGTTATACCCGATCTTTTGGGGGGGATTGTGGTGTGCATTTCGATGCATTTGACCTGGACGTGTGCACCTAAGGATCCTTAAAATAAATACCAAGGTAAAATCACTATTTCCCTTCTAACCATGCTTGACTCTTGATCTTAAGACCAGGAAAAGGCATCAGATGCCCCTACACATTCCCACTGCTGTGGGAGTACAGACTATCGATCACAACTGCTGTTTACAGAATTTCCACTGAAATAGACATCCATCGATGTTTTCAGGAATGGTGTGGTGCATGCTTGTCTTGCATCATCTCCTGCAGTGGGCAGTCAACAACCTGACAGAACGCTGAGATGTGTGAGAGTGATGGACATGGACTTCTGTATCTTCTTCCTGGGCTCATTTAATAAAACTTGTGTTAAATCATAGAGCCTTTATTCTGAAATAGCTATAATGCAGTTCCACACTCTCTTTATTCCCAGACGTGCAACTGGTTACACTGGACTGGTAGAGAAGCAAAACAAGGAATTCTGCTAGGATTCTTCTGCAGGGTCTGCAAGATTGGTAGAGACATACCCTGAGAACGGTTCTTGGAACGTTTTAAAAGGCTGGGTGATCTGATTTGTTTTTATGGTCATCTGTACTATGTGACTAAGATGTTTTGCTTGTTTTGATAAAGCAAAGCTATTAATTTAAAACTCAAAGTATCATATTTGTTTATCTTTGAGACAGCAGTAAAAAAAAGAGACTTCTTGCATTCACTCCTTATGGTGGCAGACAATTTCTTGTCAAGACATGCCTCTGATGAAATTGTAGTTCAGTTATGTTTGATAGGAAAAGTTGTTTTGGCAGAATTTTGGTTTACTTTGCAGTTTAAATTTCAGGTGACTTTGAGAATGTCAAGTTGTCATCCCAATGCCAGTACTAACATCACCCCTTATTTATTTTTACTAATATAATAAATATTAATAGATTTTTTAAATAGAAAATTGTTTTCCATTCATGAGTCTCAAAGGCTTTAAAAATGGTTAAAAATGCTGTTTCTTTCTGACAGTTAAATGATTTTAAGCACAGAATTTTGTACCCTTGATTGTTCAAAGGCTTACTTCATAGCTTATTTGCATAGTTTATGCATTTCTTGAGTAACTCCCTGAATACACGGAACTGACTAATATCCATACTGGTGGTAGTTAAATCATTTCATATAGAGTACCCTAGTGAGGTGGAGAAGTCTGGATTACCATGAATAACTACTGGATTCTGATTACCTCTTCAACAGAAAATTTTTTACTCATTTTGAGTAACACTGGATTTGAAAATGAGATAAACAAAAGACTTCTCTGCAATAGAGACTGAAGACAGAATTCTGAAACCACTGGGTGTCAGTGCTTGACTGCCTTTTGGTGTTATAAATATTTACAGAGGTCTGCGAGGACTAAAAATAGCCTGCAACAGCTCTGAGTAGTTGCAGTATTTTCACTGGGAAAATACTTAATTGCTGTTCAAGAAACAGCATTTGTTATTAGTATCACAAGTTCCAAGAAAATCTTTCTAGTTTACTTGCAAAATGGTATCTTTGAAATATCTAATTTGTTTAGACTAGTTTATTTTTCTGGCAGCTTATAAAATATAAAATGCTATGTTGTAGTAAATCATCAGGAGAGTTTTTGAATACAATGACACTGAGGCAGGAGGAAAAGAAAAGGATGTTTGTATTAACTGAATAATTTGCCCTTTCTTGATATTTTTAACTCTCTTGAGATTATCAGCTTACTAGGGCACAAATATTTTGAAAAAAGGATAGAAATTCTGAACAAAAACAAAAATATAAAAATCTTAAAGATATGTAGTATTGTTGTTTCCATTTATGGACTCAGTTTTTTCTTAGTCATGATTCAAACACTTGCCAGAGAATGGGGGCTGATCCTGCAACCTGAAAGCAAAATCTTCAATTACAGTGGTAATTTGAATTTAGCCCAACTGTAGTTATAGTTTCACCCAGTCAATGCCTTTATTGACATAATATACATGACAGAAAATATATGCTAAGAAAAATGTTAATTGTCAATTTAAAGTGCTATGCATCAATGCATTATAAAGGCATTGCTTCATGATCTTAGGGTATTTAAAGTCCCTGATGATGCCAAAAGTATAACTAAGGAAAAAATCAGTAACACTCCTCCCCCCCCCACCCCGATTTCTCATACCTTCTTTTAATTTTTTTTTAAGTTTCAGAATTTAAAGTTTAATTGGAATGAAATTAATTTGATAACCTTGAAATCCTTCTCAAAAGAAAGAAATCTCTTCTCTTATTGATAGTCTTTCTAAAATTCCAGTTAACACACAAGCAACAGCCTGTGCCTCATTATTGAGGATTTGGCACTGGCAGTATTGTATCTAGATCCAGGTCCTTCCTTGCAGTCTGCATCCGTGGCAAAGAAGCCCATTCATTTTCTGGAACACCACAGTGTAGCACTATTACTCATTTTTAAAACTGGGCAATGAGTTTTCTACCCTTTTTTTGTCCTGTGTTGCATAATGTCCTGATTCACAGCTAAAGACAGCATATTACTCCATATTCTAACAGTAGGATCAATTGCTCCAGAAAAGTCAGCTGTGGTTTCTCTGAGCCGCTTTCATTTAATTTTATTTTCCTCTTGTACACATCACTTATTTCAGTATTCAACACTGCTGCTTTGCTGAGAAAGTTGCAGCCCCTATCTAACTCACAAAGCCTAAAGAACCTCCATAGCTGTGAGTGTTCAAATCAAAACTCCCATAAAGCTAAGACAGTATTTCTGTACCTCTCAGAGAGGATACAGATCTCTCTTCCAGAAGACTTCTCTACCAGCTCATTCACAGCCTCTCAAACAGAAGAGGAATAATCTTCTACTTGGATAGCAAGTAATTGACAGGGAACAGCTATTGTGTCCCTTCTGTTAGATTCTGCCCTAAACAGGCAAACCCATGGATATTTTCACCTGAATTACTGGAAAGGAAGCAGCCAGAAAATCAGTGTAGAATACAACAAGACTCAAATATTATTGAGAATATAAATTGCTTTTATAAACTGAACTTGAAACCCAAGTATAACCAAGCTCAACTCTACAGGACCTAACATAAATTTTCTCCAAAGAGCAGCTGGATCTGGGAATCTGATAAAAATCAAGAGTTCAGCTGAATCTGGACTGGTGTTACTGTGGGTGTGTACCTTGCAGTGGAGGAAAGAAACTATTTCCACAAGAAGCAGCACAGACTGGTAAGATGTGGTGATTGTATGGACAAAAAATATGGAGTAAGCCTCCGAACTCCAGCACATAAACTAGGGAGCAGATAAAGGGTTGAGGTTAGCAGGAAACATATGATCAACTAAGTTTTTAGAAAATCACAGAATCTGATGACATGATAGAAATATCTCTAAAATAAGCAAAAGGGAAAGTGCCAAGGTTTGTGTGGTGAAATAAGAGAGAGCCCCCAAGACAGGAAATTCCCCACAATAACTATGGGCTGAGGTCATGTATTCAGTAGGAAAATATTTGTATGTATTGGGGACTGAAAATCCTAATCCTTCAAATTGGCTTCCCTCCATTAATCCTAGAAAATACAATAAATATGGCCAAGGTTATATCAGAATGAATTAGAAGAATATCTCTTAAGACTAACAGATCCAGCATCATAAGGCTGTCGGTATAGTGCAAACATACTTGAAATTACTCTTGCAACTGTTAGAGCACCAATAAATGCAGCAAACACAAGTAAAGAGAAGATGCATTCTTTGAATATGTAATGGATGACTGCTTCAATTTGGTTCTGAAAATCTATGTTTTTTGAAATGTCTTCAGTATACAGCTTTTAATGGATATTTTCTTCAAAGGGCTTATCAAAAACAGGGAAACCAACACTCTATTTTCACAGGAAGTTTAAAATTTTCAGCAATTTTTCTTTAAATACAAAGAATTCAAGTCAAGAAAACATAGATTTCTTGAAAAACATTTACTAAAAACCAATTCACCTTAAATACTTCCAGTTCAGGCTTTTTGACACTAACATATATTTAAGGAACACTATTCTATAAAACAGATATGACAAAGAGTCAGAGGACACTGCATGAAGCAGAAGTTATAGTAAACACTTACAGTCTTGGTGGAAAAAACTGCTAGTCATAGAATTCACTACAATCTCAGTAATATTTAATTTAAGAGTAATTATTACAATCTGCATGTTCATCTAGTTTCACTACATATGGTCTTGCTTCTCTATATTGTTAAGTTCATAAAAAGAACCCCTTGAGGTACCACTTTTATATTGCCCTTTTGGACTTTGTTTGTTTTGCTTCCTAAGTTTTCCCACATGCATCTGATATTTGACCACTTGAATTTGTTAGTATGGATCAATTTACCAACTCATACAATATTTTCATGTGTGTTTATTATTTTTTCTCAAAATCCTTTCTTCAGCTATGGACTCCAAACCAGATAAAGATTTCTGCCACGGCCAAAATGAAATCTTTTATAGTTTCTAGTGTTACGTTTTCCTCTCATTTCTGTGCTCCTATGATCTTTCAAGCAATACACTCCCTTCTTTTCCCGTTTATCACATTCATCCTCACTGACTACTTAAAGGTTTGGATGTATCAGATTTGAAGAGTCCCCCAGGCATTTCAATGTCGACAACATTGTTTTTCTCAAAGGAAAAATGCTTTGGCATAACCCCGTAAAATACTTGACTAGCTTTTAAAGTAATTAAAAAAAAATAATGGTCACTGATTAATTACAAATATTTGCCTATGTTTACAAAATTTATGTAATTGCTTGAGATGTTCAAACAGCATGCCACCCCATATCAATAAAACAATTAATTTCAGAAATACAGGTTCACAAAAAGAACCCATTCAAAGACAGAACCATTTGACTTTGTTTTTTCCTTTTAATGAATGAATAAAGGAAAAAAAAGGAAGTTAGACTGGCCAATTCAAAATAGGAATGAAGCACACATAAATAGCAAGAAAGTAGAGCCATTGGAACAAAATGCTGGAAGAACTGAAGACTAGAAGATATACTGTAGCCCAACTCAAAGCACAGTGCTCTCCAGTCCCTCCTTCCTAATTCTTCATTGAGAGCATTACCTCACACCAGGTGAAGATGTCTCAACATCAGTGGGAACATAATGAAGTGGGAATTACTGGAGCAACAGCTATTTTTCCAGCTGTGTTTTGAAGAAGAAGGTATTTTTAAAGCTTATTTGGGATTAGAACCATTTCTTTTAAAAATTCTTAATTTACTTCATGTTTTGAAACAAAGTAGAAACATCTCCCTCTCTTTTTTTATTTTTTTAAAGCTTGATAAGACTCTCCCTTGTCTATTTAACTTTTCCTACTTGAAACAGAGCAAAAAAATCAAAGTCTTCCTATTTATAGGGGTTAGTATCAGCACAGCTGTGGTGGTGCCTGAAACCAGGAGGAGCTGTCATTGAAACACAGGATTTGGTGTTTTGTCTCAGCACCCCTTCATTTTCCTTACTGAGTTGGAGACTCTTTCAAACAGGCATGTTCTTACTCTATTATTAAATTTAGAAAAATCAGCCAGTGATACTACATTTTGTACAACAACATATATAAAATATTGGTGCTGCAGTGTATGTGCCTTCACATAATCTGTCCCTTCAGCTGGGGTCTGTTTTTAAAAGCACCTAAACCAATACCATCTTACTGCGTGCATTTTTTTTTACTCTATAAAAATGTTTTTGTTCTACATATAAAATTACAAATTTTTTTTTTCCTGCCTCCAGTTCTATCTGGCTCCTAAAAATAAAACAGAATGTTTTTTTAATTTTCCAGAGACTCCTGCAATTTCACAGTTTGCTTTATATTAAACAAAACTTCACTTAGACCTTCCCAAATGCATTGTCTTTGCAATTTGTGCTAAATGATAAGTTGTAGTTCTTTCCCAGTTTTTCCCCAAAGTAACAGACTAGATTCAGTGTGTTTTGGACCATGTTTTGGCATTATTCCAGCAATTTGAAGAGTGGTAGGTCTGATGTGGTACAACAGCTGGCATGAATTTAGGTATGGTTAGATGAAGACGATGGTTCTTAGCTTCTAGGCCAAAATTTTATTTATTTATTTTAATAACCTGCACATATGCAGTGGCAATTCTGTTTCAGGCAACATACAGGTACGTACAACACCCATTTCTATGCCTTCTTCTGCAGGAACTTCATCTCTGGCCATGGAGGAGGCAGCCAGCAATAGTCACGCAGGGCTCATACAGGAGTAGGTGTCAGCTCTCCTTCTTGCTTTTTCTAGTGATATCGCTACCACTTTGTGTCCTTGGTTACAGGCCTTCCTGCACAGGTTTACATCCTGTCCCACCATGTTCATGGAAGCTGAGGTGCTCAGTAAAGCACATTTTCCTTGAAAATCAATTTCGAAGCCAGCACATGACCTCACATTTGAATGGGGGGAAGAAAAAGGCTTTGAAAATGCATGCTCAGCTAATCATAGTGGAGGTAAGTAAAACCAGTTGAATTATTTGGGGAAGAAAGATTTATGAGGGGAATTTCAGCTTCAGCCTTAATTGGATAAGGGAAAAAAGTATGGGATGCCAGTGCCAACAGAGCAAGTATGATGGTTTACAAAGTAGCAAACATGAACAGTAGGTGCCTTCCTTATAACATGAAAAGCACCATCCCTGTCTGAATTTAAAATTGGTTGGTTTGTCAGCTCAGACTACTGAATCTTTATTAGCCCATTTTCCCTTTTAAGTTCCATTTCTGTAAGAAATTTAAATGCATGCCTACTTTTAAGTTTAGGAGGGCTGCTGGTGAAGGCAATCTGAATTCCAAATTAGCAATATATATTTTAATACTCTGCCAAACAGGAGCTTTGAATAACAGCATCAAAGAATTGGGTATTTTATTTCCTTTACATTGATTAACCTGCGATGACTGTATGTCTCAAAGCTGCAGCAGTGGACGGTCCATTTGTCATACCAGCTGTTGGCTATCTTGTGTTCTTTAGGGATGGCAGCTTGCAATAATATGACATCAGGAAGATTGATTTATTTTATCATTTTTCTGATTTGTGGAAGCCTCAGTCTCTTACATTCAGGGGCAGGATTTGATAAAAGCTCTACTGTAGTGGTTCCTAGTATTTATGGTGCAATATATCCAGAAGGGTTACTGTTGCCATCATGTTACTTAATGCGTTTTTCCTTTTGACTTTGAAATATATTATCCTGCTTGATATGGATGGAAAGGCCTGACTAGGTGAAGTCTATTGTATGATGCCATAGCTAATGGCATGTTGCTAATTAATTATAAAACTCATGGAGGGAAATGAAGTGCTCAGGAAAAGGGAATGCTTGAAGTCCCTGCACATGGAAGTCCTTCAGCCTTCTCCTTGGGACAGTTATTTCTGTAGATATGGGGTAAGGATAAGTGAACTTTCTCCCACTGCCTCTCTACCATCCTTTTGCCCATATATAGCCATGGCACCTTTGCAGCAAGAAGGTTAGTTCTGTTTTTTCCACCTTTAATCCTTGACCTTTTATTGAGGCTGCAACCAACCAAAGCAGTTTTATGTTGGTTTCCTTCCTTCTGAAAGCTGTCTACAAAGCTGGAGACTGAAACCAGCAACTCTTCATATATAACAGAGGACACTACAAAGGGCTTGTTAGCAGGAAAGTTTCCAAAGATTGATTGTCAACATATTTTTTTAACTCCCTGGATACCAAGCAACTTTAGGATAACTGGCCCTTTCTCACATTCTATTTCAGCCCAGGATAGTAGATAATCTTTTGACCAGTTGAAGTAGCACTGCAAAAAACAGCATTCTTCCTATGTCTGTGGACAGGAGGAACTCACAGACCCCAAGGAGAAGCCTCTAAATGATTTGCAAAAATCTCTTTTGAATGGCACCTCTGTAAAACATCAACCTGTGCCTGTGGTGCAGCCTGTACTGTCTCAATAACATTGACATGATTACTTTCATAGTGGATACAAATTTTCAGTGGTGGTTGCTTTTAAATTTACTAATATAGAAATTACATGACATTAAGGGATATGAAATGCAGTAAAATCTGGTTAGTTTTCTCATTCAGTAAAGAAACAAACTTGGGCAACTTGGGAGGTTCTGTGTCTTGGAGGTCACAGAGAGATTAAGAATGGCACCACTGATTCTGCAATTATGTGGAGTCACTGTACTCCTGCCAAAAATCTTGTGGTTGCTGAGAGCAGCTTTGGTGATCTGCAGTGTGGTTATTCCTGCTGGGACAAGGGACTCAACCTTCACAGAAAATTATTCTTTGGTTTTCAGTGGGGTTTATTTACAATTTACAACTGTTGGACAGGAATCTAACTTTTGACCTTCATGGAGAAGGTGGAAAAGGAAGGTGGCTGTAATTAACATAGCAAAAGCAGGGTGCACAGCCAGTGAGACCAATCAATAGCACACTTTTCTTTATGTTCTGTTACAAATACGACCTATGTACCTTTTCCCCAAGAGATAACAAACATGTTAAGGGCAATATTGGATTACTACATACTGCACTTCTGCATGCTGAAAAGTACCAAATAACTTTTATGGACTTCTACCCACCATACTCACACATTTGCAAAAGTCAGGTTTCCTTCCTTTAGAGTCTGTAATGCAGTTAACTAATACTTTGTTTATTTCATTAATCTAGCATATTTTTCATAGGTTTTGTTTAAGGATTTTTTTCTCCTCTTACACATAATTTTCCTGAGTTCCAAATAAGTTTTTCTACTCATTGCAACAAAGATATAAGGATCAGTCCTCATGTTTTATTTTAATGAGCCTTCAGATGATACTCCCTGTGTCTTCTGCAGAAAGCAGAACACCTCCAGACTTTCCTTCTGAAAAGGGGTGGTTTGAATTTGAATCCTGTACACTACCTGCTGTGCTTAGTGCATCTACAAAGTTAATGACTGCTATTTTTGCCCAATTGCTTTCTGCTTGTGTAATATGTGAAAAGAGCTGCAAAACGATTTTAAATATTTAAAGAAGTGGGAAGACAGAATATTATTTAATAAAATTGCTATGCCTACTAGAATATCTGCGTTTTCATTACATCTGAAGTCTTGTTACACTTTGTTCTTAAATAAAACAAGCTAATAGCAGATAAACTTTTATCTGCAAGTAAAAATCAGTAAGTTTTGGGTAACCCTTTCCCATGTTAAGGTTAAGGTAAATGCCTTGGATAGAAAGAGCTCTGAGTACTATGGAGGAAAGTAGAGGAGAAAACAATAAAAATAATACAATGAAGAGAAAACATTAAAAATAATGTGTGAGACAGAAGGAAATGAGAGGGAATAGGAAATGAGATTTATAAGTTGGGGATTGGTTATCACAGACTCATAGAATGATATGGGTTGGAAGGGACCTTACAGTTCATCTTCTTCCAACCCTCCAGGGTAGGGACACCTTCCACTGGACCAGGGCCTTATCCAGACTGACCTTGAACACTTCCAGAGATGGGGCATCCACAACTTCCCTGGGCAACCTGTTCCTGTGTCTCATCATCCTCACAGTAAGAACATCTTTCTAGTACCTAATCTGAACCCATTCTCTTCCAGTTTAAAGCCATTCTCCCTTGTCCTGTCACTACAGGCCCTTGCAGTGCTCTCCAGCTCTCATGTAGGCCCCCTTTAGTTAGTGTAAGGCTGCAGTAAGGACTCCCTAGAGCCTGCCTTTCTCCAGGCTGAACAGCCCCAATTCTCTCAGCCTGTCTTTATTGGAACTTAGTGAAGCCACTCTCGGCTGTCACAAATGTCCTTATTTTCCATACGCCTTAGAGTGTTTTCAGTGGCTTTT